>NC_141154.1:1187383-1236816 GCF_053477565.2 Lygodium microphyllum
TGTATAAACAAACCGAGATTCTGAAATCTAATATGCAGAATCATGCCATACACAGCCTCATACCGTACATACCTGACACATCTTATGTCAATCATGGGATTTGAGTCCTGTCAGTTGGTCATCCTTTGTGAATGCTGTCTTGAGAGAACGCATTAGGCCAGTCGGCGTGCAAAAGGACTTGATTTTTTCCTTTACTCGTCGCACTTCATTGCCAGACAAAACCCAAGGAGCATGCGACAACTGCACTCGATCATCGACGCCACTTACATGACAATATGGTTCCATCTTTCCCACTGCTTTCAAATTCATCCTCGCTCCTAGTGTGTCTTGCTGCCCAGTGAGGTGCTCCCATAGCAAGATACCCACATTCTTAAAAATGTGCATGGGATCTAAAAGGTAGTTAATTTTCAGTTTTTTCCAAATAAGTCAGCTCATAGAAAATTGAGAAGCATCGCATTCCACTGGGAAGCGAGTCCTAGTCCACCATCCTACGATCAAACTAGCTCAATGCGTTTATTCTCGCAGGAGGGCGACCAAGAAATCCTTCTCTATTGACATGACCCTTTGGCAAAAAAGCCCGATGTCCCTCAAATACCATCTTCTTCATAGATTTTGACATACGAGAATCCAACCTTGGTCCACACAGAGAACATGCATGGTAACCTGATGTGACTAGCCCTGCAGAGCATACATGTACAATGAGGCATGTCATAACACCAACATCGCTCAAAGAAAACTAGCAAAATAAGAAAACATGCTTTACTAGAGCATTCTCCATAACCTGGAAAGTCATGCATGGTCCACATAAGAATTGCCCTTATAGTTGTGGATCGCCTACCAATCTGTTTGCTCATGTCCTCCACTACAGTTCCCTCCTACAAATCCTTTAGCTCATCAATCACTGGAGAGAGGTAGATATTCATATTCTTGACTTTGTATCGTCTAAGCACAAGCATGCTGAGCAAAAGGTGTCCTTTCTTGGTGGAAAACCATGGCGGTATATTGTAGTTAACAAGGACCATGGGCCATACACTATAGGAGGTGGAACGTAAACCAAAAGGATTTACCCTATCCATGGCAAGACCGAATCGTAGATTCCTTGCATCCTTTGCAAAGTCAGGGAAAGTCTCATCAATGTGATGCCATGCTTCAGAGTTAGCTGGTGTATGCTGTACACCATCAGTGGATCGATTTTCCACATGCCATGTAGTCAACTTTGCAAAACTCTTGGTCTGAAAAATGTGACAAACATGCGGTATTAGCGGAAAGTGCCTCAAAACCTTGTGTGGAACAGTCTGTCCTTGCAAGTCATTTCGATACATGTCCGCACCGTACTTGGGACATGTGGCCAACAATTCAAACTCTCCCTGGAAGAGAACACAATCATTGGGGCAAGCATGAATGCAATTTTAATCCATGCCTAGCTTTTGCATCACTTGTCTTGCATCATCACTAGACTCAAGCATCGTGTTTTGGGTAGGTAAAATGTAAGATTTCAACATTCTACAAATTGCAATGAAGCACATTATTAGAGTACTACATAGCACATTTTAATGGCTTTCAATAAAGAATCATACACATCATAATATACCTGAATAGCTCTGTCACACTCGCATTGCTCCATCCATACTTAGTTTGTATGCTCAACAATGCAAGAAGTGTCTTCAAACGGGATACCCGACTCCCATGATACAATGGAATGGCAGCCTCCGCAATTAAAGGATCTTGGGATTTTGAGTCTGTCGGAAGCAATGATTTGATCATGTCCTCTAACTCGGGCTCCAAAAAAGCAGGAGGATCGTCCATGTCTCCACCATTCTCACCTATAGAAGGGGGTTGAGAGTTATCACCTTCTATGAGACAGTTAGTTATCTCGGATAGCATTTGTATAGAGCACGAACGAACCCATCTTACTAGACACAAGAGATCTGTGGACTGCAATGTATCTACATGGCCCTGACCCTGTAAAGGATTTTAAGAAGCTAACTTCTAAGATAACCCCAAATTGTTATACTTAAATCAATTACATGTCATATAGTAATGAAGAGAAACTTACCGCAATCTCGTAATTCAAGACTGCTTGGTCGATTATCTGAACTCGAAACTCTCCATACTGTTGCACATGCTCTATGGACAAACGAGGTTTCCGACGAATGGCCAATTTGCATTGCGTGCATGGACAAGGGACACGTTGATTGAGCCAAGCCTCATGATCACCACCATGTCGTCATGAGTGCTAGACATCTTGATTGCGATGTAATGGAATGATAATTTAATAACGATTCTATATTGTATATTGGGACCACTCCACTATATATATTTCAGGTTTAAAAAAAAAAAAATTGTATCTATCTCTTTGAGTTCGGCTCTAAACTTATCTATCTTTGAGGTCGGCTCTAAACTATGTTAACACACATACATTTTTGTACCTACATTGCAAAGAATAAAAACCAACACAAGAAAAAATTTAAAAACACTCGCTTCCATTTGTCTCTCTTTCAACACTTCCTAACCTACATTGCAAATCAACACAAAGATCGAAGAGAAACCAACACTTTCTAACCTACATTGCAAAGCAAAACAAAGATTCTAAAGAAACCAAAACAGGGCATACTGTCGTGCTCTCTTATTCTTCTATGACCTCTTCATGTGGGCGATGCTCCTCTCCTCGCGGCTTGCGTCCTTCCTCACCTCCATCTCTTGCTCACCTCCCTTTCTCTTTCTCTCCGCCTTCACGCGCTCGTTTGAAAGAAACGTTTGGGTTTTCGCAAAATGTTATTGCAGTGAATCGTCACGATTAACGTCGCTAAATAGAGACACTAATATCGACGTTTTTAGCGACGCTAATACCGACACCGGAAAAAAGCGTCGCTACTTAGCATCGTTATATGTGTGTACCCTTGTAGTGGAAGTTATGTCACCTCTTCAGGAAATACGACTGCGTACTCCTTTAGCCATAAAGGTTCTTCCCTAGACTCCTGATTCTGATCTAGCTTATTAAGCTTAATCAAATAGACAGGTAGCCCCTTTCTAACTCCTTTTATTATCCGAGATGCTTTGGCTAGTTGAATTTTTGGCCTACCAGCCTCTCCTTGAGTTGTAACCAATTCCCCTTTAGAATTTTGAAAGGAAACTTGACCCTTTCCACAGTGAATGTGGACATCATTAGGTTGAAGCCAATCCATTCGGAGAAAACACTCATGGATACCTAGGTTCATAACCCTGAATGAGACCGAATTTGACTTTTCTCACAGTAGGAATTCTACCTCAGTAGTTTGCCTGGTATAAGTGACTTCATGACCATTTGCTAATTCCACAAGCAAGGTGGGTGTAACTATTGTGGCTATTCCTAGTCTTCTTGCACAAGCTGGTGAAATAAAGGAATGCGTACTGCCACAATCAATCAAGGTTTTGAAGCCTTTACCTTGATAATCCGATGGAGTCTGAAACACCGAAAGTTGGCGATTCGGGCCTTTCTTATGAAGAGCGGCATTAATAGTTTTCCTCTCAAAGTCAGCTTCCATGGTTGGGTATTCTACATCGCACATTTTCCTGTTGGCAACATTGGCTGTTCTTCCTTTGGTCCTGACGGTGGCTCCTTGGCCACCGATGGTTCCTTAAGATGGTCCTTGACGTTGTCCTCCTCCAAGCTTGAGACATTGCCTTTTAAAATGACTAGGCTCGTTGCAATGGAAGCAACGGAGTTTGCAGCCATTACCTTGGGTAGGAACGAAATTATTGACATTGTTTGTTCTAGTTTTCTTCCTTTGTCCCTGATTTTGGCCTTGTACTCTCTTCACTTGGGACCTATGCACTTCTTTTTTCTGATTCTTGTAAGACTAAGTCTTGTCATTTCTTGGCCTGGCTGGTTTGCACCTCTTATATTATGGGTGCAGCTCGAATGAGCGTGTCCTAAAGATATGTTGGGCGCATTGATTCGAGGTAGGTGTTTATAGGTGTGTTTGATCCGGCACAAAACTTTGACACTTGTTGTGTCATATCCATTTGTGGCGCATACTTCAGAAGAGAGATGGACTTTCAATAGCAAGCGTCAAGAGATAGATCAAGCTGTTTTAGCTCATAGAACTCGTTCATCTTCTGTGTCCGGTAGGCAGGTGGTAGATATCTTCCTCGCACAACTCTTTTAAGCTTTTCCCATGTAACTGACCCTTCCGAGATCCCTTGGTCTCTATACCATTGCTTCCACCAAAGCCTTGCTACGCCGGTAAGCTTCAGCTTAGCGAGCATTGCTTGGTTGGCGGGTGCAGTACCTGCGGCTTCGAAGTAATCCTCCATGGATACGATCGAGATCTCGGCATCAGTTTGGACGATCCTTCCCTTGCCATCAAATTCTGGTAGCTTTATTTTCTTGAGAAGAAACTTCTTCTCCTGAATCACGGTCCTACTTGGTGTAGGGGTTGGACTAGGAATCTGCACTTGAGGTTGTGCCTTGGCATGAGATTCTTTACATTAAAAACTTACTAAACATTTCTCACACTACTTACATGCCTTGTTTAGCTTTCAGCCAAGTGACCTAATCACTTAACTTCTTTTCCAATACTCACAGCCAAGACAATCATTACTAACAAGTCTATTTCATTCATATGGGCATAGCCCTCTCGAGTACAATTATTCTTGGGAAGATGGAACAAGCTGATATATTATTCTTGGTACGAAAATCGGTGGGCAGCTATATAATAGATTCCTAAATCACCCGTCCATCTCTGTTCCATATACAGGGGTGAAGGATTGTAGATTAAGTCTAGGATATTCATCATATTGATCCTCCGACGATAATCCGAGGCATGCATCGTGGTCATAAACATAACTTGGAACACCAAGAATCTGTTCCATGCTTCACAACTTTCCAAGTCAGCATCGATTAGTAAGTAAGGAGATGTTCTTAACAGCAACATTTGCTTTACTTCTCCTTATTAAGTTTTCTTGTAAACATTAGTTCCTCATTGGTTCGCTTCGATACCAACTATAACGTGTCCCCCTGTTCACTTGCAAGACACGTCTTAACAGCCCATTGGGAAGAGAGTCTAGAAAGCGTCGCTCGGCACTCCCATGGAATGTCACAGGGTTTGTGATGTAGGTCCTCTTGAGTCTGCCACCAAGTGGAAACATTTCGGAAGTTCCCACTTAGGATCGACCTGAATCAGGGTTTTCCTAGTGGTCAATTTCCTAGAACAATAGCTAGCATCGAACCCCAATCAAACTACTTTACATAGAAACTTCACGGTCGAAGCGGTTCCATGCTGCACTTGGTTCAAGGAGAATGGGAAACGAGAGGGATGCGAAGCTCAATCTCTCTGCCCATAAGGCATAGTCCCATTCCGTTCCCCTAAAACAACATAAATCAGGACTCCAATATCCTAGATTCTAACTCATCGTTTTTTGCTATCAATTTTCTTCGAGAAAAGTTCCCGGCCAATCGGGACCATCCTTCCATAGGACGGGGACCCATGGCCACATCCATCGCACTTTCCTTGAGGTTTCTTTAGTTGTCTAATTACCTACCACATTTAGTTTGATACGCAAAAACGAACTTCCTTAATTAGCCTTTTAGTCGTTGGTTCCTTCACGTAATCTTAGCACTAACATAGAAAAACAATGTCAAACAAGTTCATTTTCAACATTTGATCTTATTTATTAGTCTTTGGAATACATTGTATAATCCAGTCCAAAGGCTAATCCATAATCCGCCCGAAGGCAATCCATAATCTGCCCGAAGGCAATCCATAATCCGGCCGAAGGCAATCCAGTAACCCTCAAGGATTACTAATCGAATTTTTTGGCCATAGACTAGTATGCGGGTCTCGAGATCCAATCCCGAGTCACGTCGGCCTCTTGTGTAGGACCCCGAGGCAAGGGATTTATGGCCAGAGTCCCCCCTGGCACCCAAGCATCTTCCTGCTCCAAGTAGCACCCACGGAGAGACCTCTCGCGACGGGTTCGGTCCACATACCCAGTGCGGCTAACAACCCCCTTGGTTAGGGTTACGCAGACAGTCGAGGGTAACTAATGCTGCCTCTCCCTCCAGGCGTTCAACCTAAAGCATTAATTATTTTTCCATCTTTAGTTCCTTGAGCAAAGCAATACAAACAGTGCTCCTAACTATACAAACACAATCAATCTAGTGGTCATTTGTTTGGCTAACTACTAAGGTGTGAATCCTTTTCTCCGAATGCATCCGGCATTCGATCCAGGATCAATTGCAACTTGGCAAGATCCCAAGGGTTTTGTTGTTTGTTTACCCTTTTATCCTTGGGTTAGGGTTTATACCCTGTCAAACCAAATTAGCAAACACTTAGATACCTTAACTAAGATAGTAGATCCTGGCGACTTTGTCGCTCTAACTTGATTTGTCAATTGCTTGCTAGGCAATTCATAGTTACCCTAACTTGGCAACTCAGTCTCACAAAAGGTGATGTAGTAGGATGACTACTCATCCTCAAGACAGTTTGACTTGAACTTAGGTCTTGCCAACCTCATTCTAAGGAGTGGCAACTCTATTTTCTGATTTAACACAAACCATGCGACATTGCAACTTGTTGTACGAGACAAGTGTCGCACCTAACTTGTAACGTGTCCACTTGTTCTCTTTCAAGACACGTTTTAGCAGTCCATCGGAAAGAGAGTCTAGAAAGCTTCGCCCATCAGTCCCATGGAATGTTATGGGGTTTTTGATCTAGGATTTCGTGCATCTTCTACCTAGCGGAAGTATTTCGACTAGTCTCACTTAGGATCGACCTGAATCAGGATTTCCCCTAATGGTCATATTCCTAAAACAGTAGCTAGCCTCAAACCCTAGGCAAACTACTTTACGCAGAAATATCAGGGTCGAAGCGGATTCATGTTTCACTTGGTTCAAAGAGAATGGAAAACGAGAGGGATGCAAGGATCAACCTCTTTGCCCATAAGACATAGTCCCATTCCGTTCCCCTAAAACAATATAAATCGGGATTCTAGTAACCTAAACTCTAGGTTAGCACCCTTACTGTTCATTTCCTTTTAGAAGAGCTCCTTGCTGTCTATTTTGATTGAGAAAAGTTCCCGGGCAACCGAGACCACCCATCCGTAGGACCAACCCATGGCCACATCCATCGCACTTTCCTCAAGGTTGTTTTAGATGTCTAATTACCTATCACATTTAGTTGGACATGCATCAAGAAACTTCCTTAATTAGCCAGTTAGACACTGGTTCCTTCACGTAATCTCAGCACTTGACATAGAAAGACAATGTCATACAAGTTTCTTTTCAACAGGCTATCTTATTTATCTCTAGAATACATCCATAAAGTCAATCTCATAGGCTAATCCATAATCCACCCAAAGGCAACCCATAATCCACCCGATGGCTTCTAGAGGGATTATTAATCCAAGATTCCGCCCGTAGACTAGTATGCGGGCCTTGAGATCGAATCCCGAGTCACGTTGGCCTTTTGCGCAAGGCTCGGAAGGCAAGGGATTTACAGCAAGAGCCCCCCTTGTCACCCAAGCGTCCTCCTGCTCTCCAAGTAGTGCACAACGGAGAGACCTCATGCGACAGGTTCGGTCCACGTTCCTGGCACGGCTAACAACCCCCTTAGTTAGGGTCAGACAAACAGTCGAGGGTAATTGATGCTGTCTCTCCCTTCAAGCCTTTAACCTGAAGCATTACACTACAACAAAAAGGCCTCTTAGACACACTTTTAGACACAATTATTGAATTGAGAGAAAATCTTACGGGCACGTCTATTTGTGCGTCTACCATTTCACGTATACAGTCGCATGTTTGAGGAAATTTACACAAAAAAATAGATGCGCGGTAGATGTGCATATACACGTATGAATACAAGCACATAGAAAAACAAAAATTGTTATTTATTTAATTTCTTTTGTACATCTACTAGCACATCTACATGGAAAATTAGACAGACATATAGATACGTTCATAGACACGCTTTTACACGCGCTAATAGATGCAAACACAAAACCAAAAATCTCCTTTTTTTAACAAATATATTTAATTTATTTTTTTAAATTTGAATTATATAGCGCGTGTATGAGTGTGTGTACTCTACATTTTAGACGCGAGTATAGACGTGCGTTTTCTGTAATTTTGACGCGCAAATAGATACGAAGAACAGAACTGGAAAAAGAAAACCAGACAGCATTCTCTCTGATTTTTTTTTCCCCCTCCCATACATCAAATTGTGCATTTGGAAAAAACACAATGGATCTGAAGGCATGAGAATTGAAAACAAAAATCCATGTATTCATTATAGATAAAACACATTTACATGGGGAGTTTAAGTGCTTGCGACCTAAAGCGTGGCTGCAAGTAGTAGGCAAAGATCGATAATATATATACAAGGAAACAAGGCCATAGAGGAGGTATGGTGCTCCTCTATGAATCTAAAGAAGAAGCATCTTCACTAGCACCACCATGGCTACTAGCATCGCTATCCCCCTCCTCGATATGCTCCACATCGGGGTTCGCCTACACACACAAAAGATCAAGGTTACTTACATACAATTGCAAAGAAAAAGTTATGATTAGCTTTAATTTGAATAGAAAAGTAAGAAAAACATACCTCCTCTGGTTGTCGAATCCTCGTAGCCTGGTTGTATTGCTCCTCAGTGATGAGACCCTCCTCATAGAAGTGAAGCCATGTGGCTGCGCGGTTATGGCCATGATGGTAACCTACCTCTCTAGCAGTAGGTATCCTACCAACGATTGTAGTCTGCAAAACAATTATGATATATACAAACAATTATGAGACACAATGTATTAGAACAAATTATATAAAGAATTGAAAGAAATATAAATTTTAAAAAACTAGAAATCAAAATATACTTATAAACTTTGCCTCCCACGACTCTCTGCCGCCCGATATGTAATGCGACGATCCCATGGTTTCCATTTGGATGCGTCACACCTCTATGTGTTGGAGACTCTTCACTTTCTCTGCTGCTTTCTTCTTGGCTTTCTTCCACTCTATACAATGGCACATAGGTGGTTGGCTATAGGCTCCACGCCCCTCCTCCTATCTCCGCAGTGACTCCTTGGCGCATGTCATGAGGTGGGATCTTTTGTTGTGAAGCAAATCCCTCACTTTTGTGTGTCCCCAATCATCTGAGAATCATTGACCCTCAGGATTTGGGTACCTTCTATGGACTGCCCTCAATACCTCCTGCGACAAGCCGCTTTTCTGATTCTTGAAGTAAACAAAACAATCTTTATACATTGCATGCAAGACATTCCTCATGTACGCCATTACATCCCTTCCTTCATCATCATGGAAGATGCCACCAGTATCTATAACTCTATAGTACTAGCGTACATGCTCCTCTACGTGATCTTCTAGTGAGGGTGATCGCTCGCCACCTCCTAGGTAACCCCCACACAAGCCTCGTCCTCCCCCTCGACTCTCTCTCCTCTGCCTCGCTGGATGCACCTGTTTTTGCAAATGCACATGCGTTGCTGACGCTTGTGCTTCAGTCGATGCATGTACAGGTGCTGCAGGTGGAGTACCTGCAATTTGAGTTTGGACATTTAGTGTTTGGAAAGCAGTGCTAGGCAAAGACGTCAGAGGTGTTCCAGACATGACGCTGAACACCTCGTCTGCTGTGGGAGAGCGGGAAAGGTGTCTAGTCATCTCTCCCATGAAGTCTTCCTTACTAGGAGAACCTCCAAAAAAAGCATTGACCCCTCGGTCGAACAAGCCCAATGTATCATTCATGCGATTTAAATCTAAGTCATTGCTAGATGAACCAAGATGCGACATGTACATACAAAATACAAAAAAAAGAAAAATGTGTACAATTCCAGAAATAAAAAATTATTTTATATCAGAGTTGGCTAGAGCGTGTATAATCGCGTCTGAGATACAGGATAGATACGCTCTCAGATGCATCCCTTAGGTCCAACCCTTTGGTCAGAGCAGGTGTATATCTGCGTCTGAGATGTAGCATAAACGCGCTCTCAGCGATTTTGAAGTCAAAGCTTCTGGGCAGAGTGCGTGTATTCTCGCATTTGGAATGCAGAATACATGCGCCTGGAGACGTGACTCTAAACTCAAAGCTTCTAGGCAGAGCACATGTATTCTCGCGTCTGAGATGCAGAATACACACGCCTGGAGAGGCGACTCTGAAGTCAAAGCTTCTGGGTAGAGCGTCTGTATTCTTGCGTCTAAGAGGCAAAATACACGTGCTAGGAGATGCGACTGATGCAATGACAGCAAACATAGCTGCACGTCTATGTCTGCGTCTATACTCAAATCTACATGCGTTGTCAAACGCGCTCGGTCAGATGCTTTCAATCCGACAACCGCCATCCATGATTTATTTGTGCTATAAGAAGTTCAATCATAGATCCTAATACACAGAGAGAAAGAGAGAAAGAGAGAGAGAGAGAGAGAGAGAGAGAGAGAGAGAGAGAGAGGACTCACCTTGGGTCTTTGGTGTGGACGGGTGGTGGCGCTTCTTCCTTCTCCTTCTTCCTCTCCTTGGTGAGTTACTCTCCCTTTATGCTTGCTGCTTGTTGTCTCCTCTCTTTGCTTCTTCTTCCTCTTGTTCTCCTCTCTTTTTTTCTCTCTTTCTTCCTCTCTTGGATTTCTTCTTTCCCCTCTTGTCTCTTTCAAGTGAAAGAAGAGATGAGTCATGAGGAGGTCAGGCATGAAGAGACTAGTGGAGGTAGACTGCATGTCGGCTGAACTCGAGCTTCAAAACGTGCAAAAAACGCAAGAAAAGAAAAGGCGTAGTTTGAAAAGAAATGATTGAAGTATCTTTTGAATTTTGACTTTTGCATTTATTTTCGCGTGTATATGCGCGTCAACGTTTACGTAAACGTGCTTATAGATGCGAATTTAGACGCGCAAATAGACGTAGATTTAGATGCGTAGGTAAATGCAAGTATAGATGTGCATTTAGATTTTATCATGAGTTTTTGTTTTTAAGATAAGTTTTGATAATAAGTTCTTGTCATAAGTTTTTATGTATTAATGATAAATTTTGTGCATTTAAATTTGAGATCTTAGAATAATTAATACGCCAGCTTGAAGTTTTTATGTAAACATATGAATAACAAATTTGATCTTGTCATGAATTAGGTTTAATCATGTCGTCGTCATCACCTAGTGCAGTGCATGTTGATGAGTCAAGAGCACATTCTCAAGTGAGGATGAAACATTACGTGTTCATAATCCAGATGCATGGCTACGACGAAAAATTAAACGCATGTGTGATCGTTGTCGAGGGTGTATTTTTAAGCATGTTGAGTTGCAATGTCACACCTCAGTATGTATGGAGAATGGGACCGAGAAAAATCATCGGTATTCATTGGTTTTTTTAAACACTAAGATTGCTAGTCTATGTTACTCAATATATATCAACATACATGAAACTCCCTTTTTTAGTTGAGCAAGATGCAGTGCCACATCCTCATATGCTCTCTCCCAGGCATCGAGAGGCTGCAAAACGTCGATGCGAGGAGGCAGAGTCTTCAAGAAGAGTAGAGACTGACGACCATGATAGTAGCCCTCATGAAATGCCCCATCAGGTTATAGAGGATGAGATTTTGGACAACATGGTACACAATCTATTTTCGCATGAGCATTCAATTGACCCAACATATATCTATTCTCTCCATGTCTCGTAAAAAATGCACTTAATAATTTCAACCTTATAATGATGGGCAATAGGCATTTTAGGCTCGTCACTTTGAAATGCAGGACAAGGAAACATGCTATTAAGGTCGTAAGATGGATAGACAATTTGTGTTCATCACATTGAGAAAACCAATGACCCAATTGCATGTCCTGAATTCATTCTAGTAATCGTTCATGAATTAGTCAAATTTTTTCCCAATTGCATTTAACTAGGCCAGATGAATTTTAACATGCATAGGTGCTTCCTATTCCATGAAAGTTATCGTGCTTAATGCATTATTTTTGCATGGAATCAAAATCATAAAACCTGGGCTTATGGGCTCGGGGAGATGTCCACGTGTAAGCTTGGGGAGGAACCTCCCATAGGCGCACCTTGCGATGTCTTGGGAGCCATCGTGGAGGACTTGAACTCCGCGGATTACCCTTGCTTCTACACGTTCTCCGAATAGCCTCAAGAATTGCCTTCTCCCTCGTACGTAGGAGATTCCTTCACCGAAATGCAGATCTTTCAAAACCCTGGAGCTTGTGGGATTTGGGCCTTATGGGAAGGCTTGTGGGAAGGGGCGTTTTACAAGAAAGCTTGTGGGAATGGAGGTTTACAAAAAGGCTTGTGGGAATGGGGCTTTTACAAGCAGGCTTGTGGGAAGGAGCTTTATGAGCTTGGTTTTAAACTCGAGAAGGCACGCAAGAACAAGACCTATGGCCTTATCCTTCAGAAGCTTCTTAGAGAAGCTTCTAAGAAGCTTTTGAGGACCAGCAGGGACGTCGGGGAAGGGCCAATGATTGGCAAGTAGAAGTCGTCGAAGACAGAGAAAAGGGACTTGATGACGATGACGGAGATGGGCGGCGGCCTGGCAGTGATCACAATGGCTGCATACAGCAGGCGGCGGCGGCGACGTTCTCCTTCTCTCCTTGATCGTGCAGCATGGCACCATTCCTCTGCTCCCTCCTTATTCCCCACCAAGGGGTGTTCTTATATAGGCTTAAGGGGGGAGAGAGAAGCCACCATGTAGCTGGTGCATGGCTCTCCCCCCATACACCGTTCACCACATCACCTCCTTCTCCCATTCCCTTCCCTCCAACCATGCATCGGCTGGTAAAATTAATAAAAAAATTTGCATGATTTTGATCATTATCCATTTTTTCCCCTTCGAAAAGGGTGTTTTCCCATTATTATGCAATCTTGAACCCTCGGGGTCGATTTCCCAATGCGGAGTTCTTGTTTTTGCATGTGCGGGTTAGGGATTAAACTACCGGCAATTACAATACGGGAGATAACCTTGCACACATTTTACACAAGGTGTGGGGAGTCAGGTTTAGTAATATTTTCCAGCGGGAATATTACATTCTCTCCCCCTTGGAGGAATCGAGATGTCCTCATCTCAAGAAGAACTGGGGGTATTGTTGGTTGAGAGTGCTTTCATCCATCCAAGTGGCATCCTCCTCAGGATAATCTTTCCACTGGACGAGGCATTCTCTCAAGATTCTGGATCTCAATTGTCTCTCCCTAATATCTAATATCCTATCAGGTCGTAGCTCAAGGACTCCTTGGTTAGGCATTACAACTTCTTGGTCATTAATTACATGCCTAGGATTAGGTACATACTTCCTCAGTAGGATGATGTGGAATACATTATGAACCTTTAGGTTCTCAGGGAGTTGCAGTCTATAGGCATTGGGTCCTAGGCACTTGAGGATCTTGTATGGTTCACAATACCTTGGACTTAGCTTCTTGCAATCTCCTAAGGATAGGGAACTCTTCTTTGGGCATATGCGAATGAAGACCATGTCTCCTTCCTCGACGGTTCTATCTTGATGTTTCAAATCCACATATGCCTTCTGTCTATCCTTGGCGGCTTGGATGTCCTATCTTATTGACTTCATTTGGTCATCTATATCTTCCAGCATTTGCCTTGAAGCTTCAACCCTCAGGGTTTTCATGCCCATACAATGCTTGAAAAGGGGTCATTTGAATACTTTGTTGGTAAGAAGCATTGTAGGAAAACTCAACCAGTGGCAAGTATTGAATCCACCTTTTTGGTTCACCGCAGTAGTATGCCCTTAGCATATTCTCGATGACTTGGTTGACTCATTCCGTTTCACCATCAGTTTGGGGATGGCAAGATGTACTAAAATAGAGTTAAGTCCCAATGGCTTCAAAGATAGATCTCGAGAATTGTGATGTGAAGAGAGAATCATGATCACTAATGATTATTCATGGCAATCCATGTAGCTTGAATATCTTCTTGATGAACAACCTTGCAATATCTGAGGCTTTATAGTTTGTCTTAACAAGAATAAGGTGTGCAACCTTAGTAAGCATATCAACCACAACCATAACGGAGTTGTATCCTCCGTGAACTTGGGGTAGGCCAACAATAAAGTCCATATTGATGAATTCCCATTTCATTTGGGG
Source organism: Lygodium microphyllum (assembly GCF_053477565.2). Lineage (NCBI taxonomy): Eukaryota > Viridiplantae > Streptophyta > Polypodiopsida > Schizaeales > Lygodiaceae > Lygodium > Lygodium microphyllum. The sequence goes on from NC_141154.1 coordinate 1,201,457, forward strand.
AATGTCAAGTGGATGCAACTTTCCTCGCATTTTGAAATGTTTGGCCTTAATACGTTGACAAGACAAACACTCAGTGACATATTTGAGAACGTCACCTTTAAGCCTCTCCCAATAGTAGCTTTTCCTCATTGCATTGAGGGTCTTCGCATAGCCAGGATGTCTTGAGAAAGGGGAATCATGAGCTTTCAAAAATATCTTCTGCTTGAGTGACTGGCTTGCCGGTATACATAATCTCGTTTTATAGTAGACAAGTCCACTACTAATAGAGAATTCATGATACTTTGCCTGTACCTTTTGGTCGTGATCCTTGATAGGGATCTCCCTTAGCATCTTCTGATAGGTTGGATCATGGCATGCTTCTTCTCTAGCTAGCTCAAGTATTGGGTTGTTTGGCATGGATATCTTTGTGGCTAGAGATCTAGCTGTTGATGGATTTTGCAAGATTAGAGAATTAAGGAATGCCTTGCGACTGAGTGCATCGACAACTACATTCTCCTTTCCAGGCCAGTATTTGATCTCAAAATCATACTCCTCCAGCACTTCAATCCACCGACATTTCCTCATGTTGAGCTCATTTTGGATAAAGATCCACTTGAGACATTTATGATCCGTCACTAGGGTAAACTTGTTACCCAACAGGTAGTGTCTCCAAAGCTTTAAAGCATGGATGACAGCTAACACTTTTAAATCATGGGTAGCATAATTCTTCTCATGGCTCTTCAGTTTTCTTGAAGAGTATGCTACAGGATGACCTTCTTGCATAACCACACATCCTAAGGCAAGCATGCTAGCATGAGTTACTACTTCAAACTCCTTACTGAGGTCCGAAAGTTTTAGGATAGGTGCTGATACCAAACTTTGCCTAAATCTATCAAAGCTAGATTGTTCAGCAGCAGGTGACCATGCAATCAATGTTTTCTTCTTTAGTAAATCTGTCAGAGGTGTTGCAATCAAAGCATAGTTTTTTATAAAGACCCTATACCATCCTGTCAACCCAGGAAAACTGCATATTTCTTTGACAGTTGTTGGTATTGGCCATTCTAGAACATCTCTAACCTTGGCCAGATCCACTGAGATTCCTTTCGTTGACACAATGAATCCCAGATACTCAATCTGACGCTTGAAGAATGCACACTTCTTCATTTTAGCATAAAGCTTGTGTGCCTTCATTGTCTCAAGGACAATGCGAAGCTGGGGTTCATGATCTTCTTCCTGTTTGGAATAGACTAAGGTATCGTTGAAGAAGATGAGTACAAAGTCGTCAAGATATGGCCTAAAGATATTCTCCATTAACCTATTGAACGTGACAGCTGCATTTGTAAGCCCGAATGACATGACTAGGAACTCAAAGTGTCCATATCTTGTGTTGAATGCTCTCTTTGGGATATCTTCTTCCTTGATCCTTATCTGATAGTATCCAGACCTAAGATCAATCTTGGAGAAGATATTCGCACCTTGAAGATGGTCAAGAAGTTCATCTATTCTTGGAATAGGATACTTGTTCTTAACGATTGATTGATTCAACCCTCTGTAATCAATACATAGTCAAAGAGTTTCATCCTTCTTCTTCTAGAACAGCACCAGAGCTCCCCATGGCGAACTGTTGGGATGGATGTAGCCCTGATCTAATAGTTACTTGAGTTGCTCCTTCAACTCAATTGCTTCTGGGATGGGCATTCTATAAGGCCTCTTTACGATTGGCACAGCTCCCAGCACTAGCTTGATCTCATGATCAACTTCCCTTTGAGGCAGATGTTCTGTCAGCTCTTCAAGAAATACATTTGCATTCTCCTTTAGCCATGAAGGTTCTTTAGTAGACTCCTGATTCTGATCTAGCTTATTAAGCTTAATTAAGTAGATAGGTAGTCCCTTTCTAACTCCCTTTATAATCCTAGATGCTTTGGCCAATTGAATTTTCGACTTTCTAGCCTCTCCTTGATTTGTGACCAATTCCCCTTCGGAGTTTTGAAAGGAAACTTGACCCTTTCCATAATGAATGTGCGCATCATTAGGTTTAAGCCAATCCATTTCGAGCAAACACTCATGGATACCTAGGCTCATGACCTTGATTTGACCGAAGTTGACTTTCCTCCCATAAAGAATTCCACCTTAGCAGTTTGCCTGGTACAAGTGACCTCACGACCATTTCTTAATTCCACAAGAAAGGTAGGTGCTTCTATTGTGGCTATTCCTAATCTTCATACACAAGCTGGTGAGATAAAGGAATGCATATTGCCACAATCAATCAAGGTTTTGAAGCCTTTACGTCGATAATCAGATGGTGTCTGAATCACAAAGAACTAGCGATTCGGGTCTTTCTTGTGAAGGGCGGAATCAGACTCAACTGTTTCAACTCATAGAACTCATTCATCTTGTGTGTGCGATATGCAAGTGGTAAGTATTTTCCTTGCACAGTTTTTTTCAGCTTTTCCCATGTAACAAATCCTTCAGAGATACCTTGATCTCTGCACCATTGCCCACCAAATCCTGGCTTCGTCGGTGAGCTTCAGCTTGGCGAGCATTACATGGTTGGCGGGTGTAGTACTATCTGCTTCAAAGTAATCTTCCATGGACTCTATCCAAATCTTAGCATCAGTTTGGACAATCCTTTCTTTTCCGTCAAATTCTGGCGGCTTGATCTGCTTGATAAGAAACTTCTTCTCCTGAATCACGGTCGTACTTGGTGTAGGGGTCGGACTGGGAATCTGTACCTCGGGTTGTGCCTGAATCAAGGGTTCTTAACGTTAACAACTCACTAAATGTCTCTTACATTACATATTATTCCCAACTTAGCTTTCAGCCAAGAAACCTAATCACTTAACTTTTTATCAATACTCATAGACAAGACAATCATTGATAAAAAGAAGTTTTATTTCATTCATATGGGCATAGCCCTTTCAGAGTACAATATTTTTTGGGATGGTAGAGCAACTGATACATTAGTTCGGGGACAATAAGGTTGTGTTACATTTAGCTACGGGAACTGGGTAATAGTATGGATTTGGGTCATGGATCTTTAGGAATTGATAAGTCATCGGAAGATTAGGGTATCCTTTCCTTTGGTACCCATTCTTCTCATAGCGTCCCAACAACTTGATCCTGGTGGTGGGGATTATGCGGGTCACTTCCTCGTACACATATGTGTTCAGCTTGACCTTCTGACCTTCAACATGTAAAGTTGTGTTTACGTGAGCCTCAATAAAAATGAACAACTTTACGATCTTCAGGTCCTCCAACCATTTGATTCTCTTTAGATTGGTTCAAAGGTACACAAACTGGTGGGCAGCTATGTAATAGATTCTTGAGTTTCCCATCCATCTTTGTTCCATGTACAAAGGCGATGGATTGTAAATACGGTCTAGGATGTTCATCATATCGATCCTTCATCGATAATCTGAGGCATGCAAGCATCACAGTCATAAACATGACTTGGAACACTAAGAATCTATTCCATGCTTCATAATTCTGCAAGACAGCATCGATAACTAAGGAAATATTCTTAAGAGCAACATTGGCTTTTCTTCTTCTTATAAAGTTTTCTTATAAAGACAGATCCTTCGTTGGTTAACTGTAACATGTCCACTTGTTCCCTTTTAGGACACGTTTTAGTAGTCCATCGGAAAGAGAGTCTAGAAAGCTCCACCTGGCACTCCCATGGAATGTTACGGGGTTTGCGATCTAGGACTTCTTGCATCTGCTACGTAGTGGAAGCATTCCGGCCATTCCCACTTAGGACCGACGGGAATTAGGACTTTCCCTAATGGTCATATTCCTAAAACAGCAGCTCTAGTGTCGAACCCCACAATAACTATTTTACGCATAAACGTCAAGGTCGAAGCGGATTCATGCTGCACTTGGTTCAAGGAGAATGGAAAATGAGAGGGATGCAAGGCTCAACTTCTCTGCCCATAAGGCATAGTCCCATTCCATTTTTCTAAAATAGCATAATCGAGATTCTAGTAACCTAAAATCTATGTCAGCGCCCTTACTGTTCATTTCCTTTGAGAAGAGCTCCTTGCTGCCTATTTTGATTGAGAAAAGTTCCCAGCCAACTAGGACCACCCATCCGTAGGATGGTGTAACGTGTCCACCTGATTCCCTTTCAGGATATGTCTTAGCAATCCATCAGAAAGAGAGTCTAGAAAGCTCTGCCCCGCACTCTCATGGAATTTTACAGGGGTTGCGGTCTAGGACTTCCCGCATTTGCCACGTAGTGGAAGTATTCCGGCCGTTTCCACTTAGGACCGACCTGAATCAGGGTTTTCCCTAATAGTCACTTTCCTAAACGGCAGCTAGCGTCGAACCCCAAGCAAATTACTTTATGTAGAAACGCCAGGTATAAAGCGGATTTATGCTGAACTTGGTTCAAGGAGAATGCGAAACGAGAAGGATGCAAGGCTCAACATCTCTGCCCATAAGGCATAGACCCATTCTGTTCCCCTAAAACAGTATAAATTGGGATTCCAGTAAACTAAACCTTAGGTCAACGCCCTTGCTGCTCATTTCCTTCGAGAAGAGCTCCTTACTGTCCATTTCCATTGAGAAAAGTTCCCGGCCAACCAGGACGACCCATCCGTAGGACAGACCCATGGACACATCCACCGCACTTTCCTCAAGGTTGCTTTAGTTGTCTAATTACCTATCACATTTAGTTGGACATTCATCAAATAGCTTCCTTAATTAGCCAGTTAAACACTGGTTCTTTCACGTAATCTTAGCACTTGACATAGAAAAGCAATCTCAAACAAGTTCCTTTTCAATAGGTTATCTTATTTATCTTTGGAATACATCCATAAAGTCCAGCCCGTAGGCTAATCCATGATCCATCCGAAGGCTATCCATAATCTACTCGAAGGCTATCCATAATCCACAAGGATTACTAATCCAAGATTCCACACATAGACTAGTATGCGGGCCTGGAGATCCAATCTCGAGTTATGTTGGTCTCTTGTACAAGGCCCGGAAGGAAAGGGATTTACGGCCAGAGCCCTCCTCGCACCCAAGCGTCTTTTTGCTCCAAGTAGCACTCAATGGATAGACCTCACGCGACGGGTTTGGTCCATGTTCTCAGTGCGGCTAACAACCCCCTTAGTTAGGGTCAGGCAGACAGTTAAGGATAACTAATGTTGCATCTCTCTTTAGGCCTTCAACCTGAAGCATTAATTACTTTCCATCATTTAGTTCATTCAGCAAACAATGCAAACAGTGCTCATAAACTGTTACAAGCACAATCAAACCAGTGGTTGTTTATTTATGGCCAACTGCTATGGAGTGAAACCTTGTCTCCGAATGCATCCATCATTTGATCTGGGCACAATTGCGACTTGGCAAGATGCCCAAGGGTTTGTTTGTTTACCCTTTTTTCCTTGGGTTAGAGCCATACCTATTAATCCAAATTAACCAACACCTTACTACTTCTTAAACTAAGACAGTAAATCGTGGCGATCAGGTCGCTCTAACTTGATTGAACCTTTGCTTCCAAGCAAATACCTAACTTTCCTTAACTTGGCAACTTTCCCCAAGAAAGATGATGTAACATGATGATTACTCATACTCTTGCAAGTTAAACTTGCGCAAGAACCTACCAACCTCTTTCCAAGGAATGGAAAATCTCTCTTGTGATCAAACCACAAGACCATGCGACGTTGCAACTTGTTGCACAAGTATCACATCTATTCCATATTGGGATCATTTCACCCATTGAATGACGTTTTTCTAGTCACATAATTATGTTTTGACAAGAAGCAGGGTTTAAGGTGTCTTCTTACCCAACCCAAACCTAATTGCACTAGGCCGGTCCTAGGGATTCAAACTCAAATTGAATTTTTAACATTTGAACAAATAATCCTTAGGGTTGAAACCTAGATCGTTACTTGCATGAGCGTCCACACTACAACAAAAAGGCCTCATAGATGCACATTTAGACGCGATTTTTGAATATAGAGAAATTCTTACAGGCGCGTCTATCTGCCCGTCTATTTGCATGTCTACCATTTCGCGTCTATAATCGCATGTATCAACAAATTTACATGCACAAATAGATGCGCAATAGACGCACATATACACGCGCATATAGACACGCTGGTAGACGTGTTTTTACAAGCACTGGTAGACGCGAACGGAAAACAAAAAATATTCTTTTTTTGAAAAAGATATATATATATATTTTTAAATTTGAATTATGAAGCGCGTGTAGTATGCACTATAGGCGTATATGCGAATTATCTGCAATTTAGATGCGCAGATAGACGCGCAAAACAGAACTGAAAAAAAAACCAGAGAGCTCTCTGGTTTTTCTTACCCCCTCCCATACATCAGATTGTGCATTTGGAAAAAAGACAATGTATCTTACGGGCACGAGAATTGAAAATAAAAGTCCATGTATTCATTATATATCAAAAGCATTTACAAGGGAAGCTTAAGTGCTCGTGACCTAAAGCGTGGCCGCAAGCAGTAGGCTCAAAGATGGATCATACATATACAAGAAAAGGTCTCATGAGGAGGTATGGTGCTCCTCTACGAATCTGAAGAGGAAACATCTTCACTAGTATCACCATGGCTACTAGTGTCACTATCCCCCTTCTCGCTATGATCCACATCCCGGTTCACCTACACACACAAAAGATTAGGATTTCTTACATAGACAAGGTGGAGAAAAAGTTATAATTAGCTATACTTTTAATAGGAAAGTAAGAAAAACGTACCTCCTCTGGCTATCGAATCCTCATGGCCTGGTTGTATTGGTCCTCAGTGATGAGACCCTCCTCATAGAAGTGAAGCCATGTGGCTGCGTGTTTATGGCCTTGATGGTAACCTACCTCTCTAGGAGTAGGTGTCCTACCAACGATGGTAGTCTGCAAAACATTTAGATATATACAAACAATTATGAGTCACAATATATTAGAATAAAATATATAAATAATTGAAAGAAATATAAATTAAAAAAAACTAGAAATCAAAATATACTTACAAACTCTACCTCCCACGACTCTCTCCCGCCCGATTCGTAATGCGACGATCCCACTGTTTCCATTTGGATCCGTTGCACCTCTGCGTGCCTCCGCAGTGAGTCCCTGGCCCGTGTCATGAGGTGGGATCTTTTGTTGTGAAGCATATTCCTCACTTTTGTGCGTCCCCAATCATCCGAGAATCGCTGACCCTCGAGATTTGGGTACCTCCTATGGACTGCCCTCAATACCTCCTGCCACAAGCCGCTTTTCTAATTTTTGAAGGCAATGAAATAATCTTTATATGTCGCATACATGACGCTCCTCATGTACGCCATTACATCCCTTCCCTCATCATCATGAAAGATGCCACCAGCATCTGTAACTCTATAGTACTGGCGTACAACCTCCTCTACGTGATCTACTCATGAGGGTGATCGCTCACCACCTCCTAGGCAGCCCCCACACAAGCCTCGTTCTCCCCCTCGACTCTCCCTCCTCCCTCCCTATCGACTACCCTCTGCCTCGCTAGACGCACAAGCTTCTGCAGATGCACGTGCTTCTGCAGATGCTTGTGCTTCAGTCGATGCACGTGGAGTACCTGCATATGGAGTACTTGCATATGAAGTACCTGCATGTGGAGTCTGGAAAGTAGTGCCAAGCAAAGACGTCAGAGGTGTTCCACACATGACACTGAACACCTCGTCCACTGTGGGAGAGTGGCCAAGGTGTCTGGTCATCTCTCGCATGAAGTCTTCCGTACGAGGAAAACCTCCAAAAAATGCATTGACCCCCCTGCCAAAGGAGGCCAATGTATCATTCATGCAATCCAAATCTGGGTCATTGCTAGATGAACCAGGATACGGCATCTACAAAAAAAACACAGGAAAAAGACAAATTTATTTGCATACAAAAAATCATATATTACCTACATTTTCAAAGAGCTTTCTTTAGACATTGAGCATAAAACTTAAGTGCTAATGCATGCCATAAACAAGAAAACTAATAAACACAAACATGGGATTGGTCACATTCATCATTGCAAAAATATATTGTTTACTATCAGAACTGGGTGACTTGGCGCGTGTATCCCCGCATCTAAATTGCAGGTTAGACGCGCTCTCAGAAGCTCTCCAAAGTAAACCTTCTGTCCTGCGCGTCTATCTTCGCATCTAAGATGCAGCACAGACGCGCTGTCAGACGCACATTCCAGGTCAATGCACATGTATAATCGCATGTAGACTGCAGGTCAACCTTCTGTCTAGCGTGTGTATCATCGCGTATACATTGCAGAGCACACGCGCTCTAAGACGCGCCTTCAGATGCTATGAGAGGAAACATTTTTCGCGTATATATCTGCATCTACACTGAAATGTAGACGCACTATCAAACGCGCTCAGTCGGTTGATTTTAGCCCGACGATCACCATTGATGATTTACAAAATGCAATACATAATGGAATCACAAATCCTAAATACACAGACAGAGCAGAGAGAGGAAGAGAGAAACAAAGAGAGAGAGAGAGAGACTCACCTTGGGTGTTTGGTGTGGCGGGTGGTGGCGCTTCTTCCTTCTTCTTCTTCCTCTCCTTGTTAAGTTACCCTCCCTTGATGCTTGCTTGCTGCTTCTTCTTGTTCTCTCTTTCTTCCTCTCCTTGGCTTTCCTTTTTCCCTTCTTGTGTGTTTCGAATGAGAGAAGAGGTGAGTCATGAGGAGGTGAGACATAAAGAAACTAGGTGAGGCATGAAGAGACTGCATGTCGGCTAAACTCAAGCTTCAAGACCGCAAAAAACGCAGGAAAGGAAAGGCGCAGTTTGAAGAAATGATTTAAGTATGGTTTGAATTTTGACATGTGCGTCTATTTTTGCGTGTATATGTGTGTCTATTGTTCAAGTAGACGCGAGTATAGACGCGAACATAGACACGGAAATAGACGCCAATATAGACGCGTAGGTAAACGCGGTTATAGACACGCATTTGGGCTTTATCATAATTGTTTGTTTTTAAGATAAGTTTTGATAGTGAATTCTTATCATAAGTTTTAATGTATTTATGATTATTTTTGTGTATTTAAAATTGAGATCTTATGTAAACATATGAATGACAAATATTTTGATATTGTCATGAATTAGGTTTAATCATGTCGATGTCATCATCACCTAGTGTGGTGCAAGCTGATGAGTCAATGAGCACATCCTCAAGTGAGGATGAAACATTGCACCTTCATAATCGAGATGCATGGCTATGACGAAAAATTAAATGCATGTGTGATCGTTGTTGAGGGTGTATTTTTCGAGTACGTCGAATTGCAATGTCACACCTCAGCTTGTATGGAGAATGGGACCGAGAAAAATCATCGGTATTCACTCTTTTTTTTTACCACTAAGATTTCTAGTCTATGTTACAGGAATTATATATCAATGTACATGAAATTCCCTTTTGTGGTTGAGCAGGATGCGGTGCCACATCCTCGGATGCTCCCTCCTGGGCGTCGAGAGGCTACAAAATGTTGACGCAAGGAGGCAGAGTCTTCAAGAAGAGTAGAGACTGACGACCATGATAGTAGCCCTCATGAAATGCCCCATCAAGTCGTAGAGGATGAGATTTTGGACAACATGGTACACCATCTATTTTCGCAATCAGTTCAGGGAGAAGGTCACTCTACGAAGCCAGATGATCCACTATATGTAGCATCATCTACTCCGTTGTATGAAGGTTGTACGTACTCCGTTCTTCGGCGTCCCTTGAGATACTTAACTTGCAAACAATTTATGGATGGAGTAATGTCAGTTTGGATGCGTTATTGAAGAAGGTATTAATTTAGTTTGGCTTATGAATCATAATATTAATTGTTCTATTTTGAAAACACACAAAAATATATGTTTGTGCTTTTTTAACTCACTTTTAAAAATATATGTAGGTTATTATCACAAATGCTTCCAAAAGGAAACAAATTGCCAACTAAGAGAGAGCAAGCAAGACATTACTTGACATCTCTAGGAGGTCTCGATTATGTTAAGATCCATGCATGTGTCAATGATTGTGTCTTATTTCGTGGGATTCATGAGTTCGCACGAGAGTGTCCTATGTGTGGCAAATCAAGATACGAAGTGGAGATGAAGTCAATGGATGTGCCTTGTAAGGTTTTGCGACATTTTTCGATTGTTCCACATATAAAACTTATGTTCAACTGTAAGTCTATTGGAAAGCTTATGTCATGGCATACTAGTCATCGTTCAAGTGATGGAAAATGGAGGATCCCTGAAGACACACCGGCATGGCAACATATAGATAATTTGTGGCTCATTTTTAAAGAAGAGCCAAGAAATTTAAGATTTGGTTTAGGTATGGATGGAATCAATCCATTTGGCATCAAAAGCACATCATATAGTGTATGGCCAATGGTATTGGTGAACTATAATATTCCTCCATCCATGGCAATTAAAAAGGGACATGTAATGTTGTCCCTTCTGATTCCTGGAAAGCACAAGGTAAAAAACATGGACATTTACTTAGAGCCTTTGATTGAAGAGTTAGAAATGTTATGGGAAGGTATTGAGGTGCAAGATACAAGTGCATCTGCATCCTCTAGAGATTTCACATTGAAGGCCATGTTGTTGTGGACATGCACGATTTTCCAGGATACTGAGAGTGTTCAGGTACATGTATATAACTCTATATTTGAAATTCAAGACTTGAATAAATTGCATTTTATTAATTCACTTGTTTTTTCAGGTTTAACCACGTCAGGATATCATGCATGTCCTATTTGCGGTCCCTCTCTAGTTTCCTCTAGGCCGGCACGTTTAAAGAAGGTTATCTACGACAATCATCATCGATTTCTTCCTATTGACCATCCCAAATATGTTCTCCCTACTAATGGAATGACTCCACAATCTCTAACCATTCAAGATTGGAAGGAGAGATGGATTAATGCCGACAGCCACCCTCCACTCGGCATGAGTCGGTAAAGAAGTGCATTTCTCTCGATTGACTTTAAAGTATTTAGCATGATGAATTGTTTACATAATATATTGTTTGTTTGTTAGGTTCTCTATATTTTTTCGTCTTCAGTACTGGACTGAACTCAAGATCAATCACCTGTTGGACCCCATGCACATATTAAAAAATGTTGTATCTACATTATGGGATCACTTGATAGGGGCTCGTGATTCAGTTAATGTAAGGGAGGATTAACGTAACATTGGTCGCATGAGATGAGCCTGGCCACGCATTGGACCCAGAGGAAAGATTGAGCTACCCCATGCACCTTGGATGTTGTCAAAAAATGAGGAAAAAATAGTGAAGGAACAAAGATATAGCCTGGCCTTCATAAAGAAAAAGAAAAGAGGTGTGGAGCAACTATTTGGTTTGAAGTCCAACGATTGGCACAAAATGATTCAAGTAAGGGTATCTCTAACCATGAATATAGTAAGTAGTGGAGTAACTATGTGTAAAATTTGGGGTATGATGACTTTTTCCTCAACTAATCATTTGATCTATGAATATTGTTTATATTGAGTTCGTACTTCCTACTAGCATATCGCATTGTGTATCCAAAGATGTACATGATATCATTTACAAGATGGGAGATCTTGTGAGGTGTGTATACATTGTATTTTTTCATTATATATCTTTGAATTTCTACACAAAAATAAACAAGCACATCATACATCTTGATAGATACGTGAGCTCGAAGGAAATTGATCCAAACACATTGCAAGATGCTCGAGTATTATCTGTTGAGGTGGTTTGTTTGGTGGAGAAAATTTTTCCTCGATCCATTTTAACTACTCAATTACATTTAATCGTACATTTGATTGATGGGATCGCACTTTGTGGGAAAGTTCATGTAAGGTGGATGTTTTTCTTGAGCGCTTCATGAAGACCTTGAAAGATTTTGTGAGGCAAAAAGCAGGGCCTGAGGGAAGCATGGCTGAGGGTTGGTTAGTGCAATCATCCCTTATTTATATCTCTGAATATCTTGATGAAGTGGATCCCTCTCAACCACGACTATGGAAAGATGATGAAGACTTGAGGATGACCTCTATAGTACCTCAAGGAAAAGGAATGAGTAAAGTGCTAACAAAAGAAGAACTTCATAAGTTAAATAGTTTTTGTGTGCTCAATAGTGATGTAATGAGCAAATGGGTGACACTATATAATGAAGCAAGGGCAAGAAGAAAAAGGCAAAGACAAGAATTTCGCACTAGATATGGACGTAATGTCTCATTTCCAGATCATCTAAATGCGCTCCCACGTCATATTGATATAGATTGGTTACATGAGGAAATGGAGAGAATGGAAAAAGAGAAGGAAATTAATATATCTCAAGAAGAGTGGGAATACACACGAGGTTGCTTATCAAAGGTGAGACATACTATCAATTAATTTGTTTCTATAAGTTTTATTTTATAAAAATAATTGACATGTTCGATATTTTATCTTTTACTACTAGTGCACATTATTCAATGCACTTTGGTGTGAGGGTAAACATCTTCGAACTCAACGTATAGATGAAAAGAGAAATACCCAAGATTTTGGTGTCCTTGCTCACCTCAAGGATGCCAATGGTACCATGGAAGGTTATTGTGGCTTGATCCAAGATATTCTGAAGCTTGACTTCAGACGTTTCTTTGTATATGTACTGGATGTGAAGTGGTTTAAAGAAGTGGTAACAAATGGTGAGCATTGCACAATCAGATGTCATCCAAGTGGTTTTGTAATCATTGACTCTACAAAATTTCACCAAAACAAGAACGACACATTAGTACTACCTCAACAATGCGAGCAGGTATATATGCAAAGGCTAAATTTTTTATATGTATACATGTGATACATATACACAATATAATAAGTACTTAAGTTTAATTTTACTTTTTTTTTCAAATACAGGTTGTGTATCATCCAATGGTAAACAATAACTGATAGTGGTATATCATCCCTATATTTAATCGTTCAAAACCAATATATGGTAATATTACCGACATGGAGATAGCAGATGACAATCCAACAATTAATGATTATGTGCATGATGACACCATAATGGATGATATGCGAGATATAGTACAAGATGAACCTTGCGAGGATGTTCAAGGACACACAGAAGAAGACAATAATGTGATTGTCGATGATATTGATGAAGTTATTGAGCAATATAGCAACACCTGATAGTGGGATAGACTTATTTGTTTCGTTACCTCTTGGTAACATAGACCTAGAAGTAGATAGTTTAGCAAGGGCTGATCTCATTGAAGATGAGATGGATCATTCACTGTAACATACTTAATTTGCTTATTGATTCAATGTGTATTCCTAATTCTATGGTTTTTATCATGGGCATACGTGCATACTCAAGAATCAATAGTCAAGTTTAAAGCTAAATTGAATTTTCCATAATAAAAAGGAAGTATCTTTTATCATCTTCAAGTACCTAGAGAAATTATGAGATACATATTGCAATGCTTGCTACTAATTGTAAGGTTTCTGTCGCTTGCCGCTAATTACTTATATCAGGCTTGTCAACTAGAGGAACTTCCATTCATTAGAGAGCAAAGAAAAAGTAATTATTAACTCTGTTTTTTTAATTCAATGATTCAATGTGTATTCTTAATTCTATGGTTTTTATCACGCGCACACGTGCATGCTCAAGAATCAATTTCAGGTGGTTAAATAATTATTAACTTTGATTTTTTAATTATGTGAATTGTAATTTTAGGTGGTTAAATAACTGTGCGTCTGCTGGTGCGTCTATATTAGCGTCTATTTGCGCAAATATATAGATGCAAAATTCGCGTCTATTTACACGCACTTATAGACGCTATGATAGACGCACTCGACTTTGTGCGTCTAACATGTGCATCTATGCCTCGTTTCTGTTGTAGTGCCAATTGAGCCTACATTCCGTGAATGTGGGTAGGACCTTTGGGTATGAGGGTTTCAAGTTGGCAACAAGTGCAAAACTAGGACAAATCCTTAACGTGCTAAACCCTAGTTAGCACTTGGGGTGTTTATCATATCGATTGAACCATGCCTATATGAATCTCTTGCGGGTTAGGTGATTTAGATAATTCGGTCTACTTATCTTGCGATAAGGACGAACCATTCCCAGAGATGTTAAACTTAATCTAAAGGAGAAAACTAGTTGCAACATGTCACAATACACGCAAACACACGATTCATTGTACCACTAGATTCACAATAACCTTAACCTTTCTTGTTAAAATCAAAACGCATGATAATTTGTAGAACAACTTTCATAGAACCTACTAGGACTTACATACAAGAATCATGCCTACAACTCTTTTTCTAAGCTTTAGAACTTCATGCTTTAATAAACCATGCAACCTTTTCCAAATGCAACTTGATGAAATGAAGTTTGTGAATATGTAACATGCGACCCCTAGATACAACAACCTCGAAAATGAAGTTCATGCGACACTAAGACTAGTATTGATTTAATCCATTTCTAAGCATCCTTTTTCCATGCAACTTACAAAACCGGAGTTCATTTTCATGCCGTGAAATGGAAGTTAAAAATTTCCTCGTGCGAATCATAACGAAGGGAATTATTGACTAAATGCAAGATACTCCTTTCCTTCATGGCCAATGCACTTAACAATTTCATTCCTTTGCCCTAAGTAATAGACATTCAGACTCATTACTTTGGAAATGCACCCAAAATTAGCAACATGCAGCTAATCTCCTAAGACGGACAATTCTAGAAATGCAACGTTCCAATTTCATGACATACACCAACCTTGTCTAACGTTTTTTTTCCAATGCGGACGTTTCGTTTTTGCGTGTGTCGGTTACGGATTAAACTACTGGCAACTAAAATGGGGAAGATAGCTTTGCACAGGTTTTACGTGGCATGTGGGGAGTCAAGTTTGGTAATATTTTTGAGCGGGAATATTATAACATTCTCTCTCCTTTGGAGTAATTGAGATGTCCTCATCTTGAGAAGAACTAGGGGTATTGTTGATTGATCAGAGTGCTTTCATCCATCCAAGTGGCATCCTCCTCGGGATAATCTTTCCACTGGATGAGGCATTCTCTCAAGGTTTTGGATCTCAATTGTCTCTCTCTAACATCTAAGATCCTGTTAGGCCGTAGCTCAAGGACTCCTTGGTTAGGCATTATAACTTGTTAGTCATCAAGTACATGGCTAGGATTAGGTACATACTTCTTCAGTAGGCTGATATGGAATACATTATGAACCTTTAGGTACTCAGGGAGTTGCAGTCTATAAGCGTTGGGTCCTAGGCACTTGAGGATCTTATATGGTCCACAATACCTTAGACTTAGCTTCTTCCAATCTCATAAGGATAGGGAACTCTTCTTTGGGCTTGTGCGAATGAAGACCATGTCTCCTTCCTTGAAGGTTCTAGCTTGACGTTTCAAATCCACGTATGCCTTGTGTTTATCCTTGGTGGCTTGGATGTCCTGTCTTATTGACTTCATTTGGTCATCCATCTCTTCCAACATCTGTCTTGAAGCTTCAACCCTAAAGGTTGGATCAGAGAAGTTTAAAGGACTTTGACAGTCATGCCCATACAATGCTTGGAAAGGGGTCATTGAAACACTTTGTTGGTAAGAAGCATTGTAGGCAAACTCAACCAGTGGCAAGTATTGAATCCACATTTTTGGTTCATGGCAGCAATGTGCCCTTAGCATATCCTCGATGACTTGGTTGACTCGCTTCGTTTGACCATCGGTTTGGGGATGGTAAGGTGTACCAAAATAGAGTTGAGTTCGAATGGCTTCAAAGATAGCTCTGAAGAAGTGTGATGTGAAGAAAGAATCACAATCACTAATGATTCTTCTGGGCAATCCATATAGCTTGAATATCTCGTTGATGAAGAACCTTGCAATGTCTAAGGCTTTATAGTTTGTCTTAGCAGGAATAAGGTGTGCAACCTTAGTAAGCATATCAACCACAACCATAATGGAGTTGTATCCTCCCTGAACTTGGGGTAGGCCAATAACAAAGTCCATACTGATGAGTTCCCATTTCATTTGGGGAATGTCAAGTGGTTGTAACTTTCCTAGCATTTTGAAATGTTTGGCTTTAATACGTTGACAAGACAAACACTCAGTGACGTATTTGAGAACATCACCTCTCCCAATAGTAGCTTTATCAAATTGCATTGAGGGTCTTGGCATAGCCAGGATGTCCTAAGAAAGGGGAATCATGAGCTTCCCAAAGTATCTTCTGCTTGAGTGACTAGCTTGCCAGTATACATAATCTCGTTCTATAGTAGACAAGTCCACTACTGATATAGAATTCATGATACTTAGCCTGTAGCTTTTGGTCCTGATCCTTGATAGGGATCTCCCTTAGCATCTTTTGATAGGTTGGATCATGGCATGCTTCTTCTCTAGCTAGCTCAAATATTGGGTTGTTTGTCATGGATACCTTTGTGGCTAGAGATCTAGTTGTTGATGGATTTTGCAAGATTAGAGAATTAAGGAATGCCTTGTGAATGAGTGCATTGAAAACTACATTCTCCTTTCCAAGCGGGTATTTGGTCTCAAAATCATATTCCTCCAACACTTCAATCCACCGACGTTTTCTCATGTTGAGCTTGTTTTGGGTAAAGTTCCACTTGAGACATTTATGATCCATCACTAGGGTAAACTTGTTACCCAACAGGTAGTGTCTCCAAAGCTTTAAAGCATGGATGACAGCTAACAGTTCTATATCATGGGTAGCATAATTTTTCTCATGGCTCTTCAATATTCTTCAAGATTATGCTACAAGATGACCTTCTTGCATAACCACACATCCTAAGGCAAGCGTGCTAGCATCAGTTACTACTTCGAACTCCTTACTGAGGTCCGAAAGTTTTAGGATAGGTGCTGATACCAAACTTTGCTTAAATCTATCAAAGCTAGATTATTCAGCAGTTGACCATGGAATCGATGTTTGCTTCTTCAGTAGGTTCGTTAGAGGTGCTACAATCAAAGCATAGTTTTTGATAAAGACCCTACACCATCCTGTCAATCCAAGAATGCATACTTCTTCATCTTGGCATAAAGCTTGTGTGCCCTCAGTGTCTCAAGGACAATGCAAAGATGGGGTTCATGATCTTCTTCCTATTTGGAGTAGACTAAGGTATAGTCATCAAGATATGGCCTAAATATATCTTGCATTAACCAGTTGAAGGTGGCAGGTGCATTCCTTAGCCCAAATGACATGACTAGGAACTCAAAGTGTCCATATCTTGTGTTGAATGCCATCTTTGGGATATCTTCTTCCTTGATCCTTATCTGATAGTATCCATACCTGAGATCAATTTTGGAGAAGATCTTCGCACCTTGAAGATGGTGAAGAAGCTCATCTATTCTAGGAATAGGGTACTTGTTCTTAACAGGTGATTGATTCAACCCTCTGTAATCAATACACAGTCGAAGCATTCCATCTTTCTTCTTTTGGAACAACATTGGAGCTCCCCATGGTGAACTGCTAGGATGAATGTAGCCCTGATTTAACAGTTGCTTGAGTTTCTCCTTTAGCTCAATTGCTTCCAGGATGGACATTCTATAAGTCCTCTTTGCAATTAGCATAGCTCCCAGTGCTAGCTTGATCTCATGATCAACTTCCCTTTGAGGAGGAAGTTCTGTTAGCTCTTCAGGAAATACGTCTGCGTACTTCTTTAGCCATGATGATTCTTCACTATAGTACTCCTGCTTCTGATCTAGCTTATTAAGCTTAATCAAGTAGATGGGTAGTCCTTTTCTAACTCCCTTTATAATCCCACATGCTTTGGCCGATTAAATTTTCAGCTTTCGAGCCTCTCCTTGAGTTGTGACCAATTCCCCTTCAGAGTTTCGAAAGGAAACTTGGCCCTTTCCACAATGAATGTGGGTGTCATTAGGTTTAAGTCAATCCATTCCAAGCAAACACTCATGGAGACCTAGGTTCATGACCCTGAATCTGATCGAAGTGGACTTTCCTCCCAGAAAGAATTTCACCTTAGCAGTTTACCTTGTACAAGTGACCTCACGACCATTTGCTAATTTCACAAGCAAGATAGGTGCTTCTACTGTGGCTATTCCTAATCTTCTTGCACAAGTTGGTGAGATAAAGGAATGCGTACTGCCATAATCAATCAAGGTTTTGAAACCTTTACCTTGATAGTCCGATGGTGTTTGAATCACCAAAAATTGGCAATTCGGTCTTCTTCTTCGCGCATTTCCCTGTTGGCAACACATGCGGTTCTTTCTCTGCCTCGGGTGGCAGCTCCTTGGCCTAGGCGGTTCCTAGGAAAGGTCCTTGACGTTGTCCTCTGCCAAGTTTGGGACATTTCCTTTTACAATGACCAAGCTCGTGGCAGTGGAAACAACAGAGGTTGCGGCCATTACCTTGGGTAGGGACAAACTTATGGACATTATTGGTCCTTGCTTTCTTTCTTTGTCCTCGATTTTGACCTTGAACTATCTTCGCTTGGGGCCTATATTCTCCTCTGTTTTGATCATTATAAGACCAAGTCTTGTCACTTGTTGGCCTGGTTTGTACCTCCTGAATTATGGGTGCATCTAGAATGAGTTCATCCTATAGATATGTTGGCGAATAGATTCGAGGTGGGTATTCACAGGTGGGTTTAAACCGGCACAAAACTTCGACACTTGTTGTGTCATATCCATTTGTGGCACATACTTAAGAAGAGAGACAAAATTTGAGTAGTATGCATCAAGAGTCAGACCCAACTATTTTAGCTCGTAGAACTCATTCATTTTCTGCGTGTGGTACGTAGGTGGTAAGTATCTTTCTTGCATAGCTTTTTTCAGCTTTTCCCAAGTAACGGATCCTTCCGAGATATCTTTATCTTTGCACCATTGCTTCCACCAAAGTCTGGCTTCGCTGGTGAGCTTCAGCTTGGCGAGCGTTGCCTGGTTGGCGGTACCTGCCGCTTCAAAGTAATCTTCCATGGACTCTATCCAAATCTCAACATCAGCTTGGACAGTCCTTCCTTTCCCGTCAAATTCTGGTGGCTTGATCTGCTTGATAGGAAACTTCTTCTCCTGAATCAGGGCCATACTTGATGTAGGAGTTGGACTGGGAATTTGTGCCCGGGGTTGTGCTTGGGTAGAGGATTCTTAACGTTAACAACTTGCTAATCATTACCATTATATTTCATACCCAATTCATCTTTCAGCTAAGAAACCTAGCCACTTAAATTTTTATCAATACTCATAGACAAGACAATCATTGATAAAAAGAAGTCTTATTTCATTCATACGGGCATAGCCCTTTCGAAGTACAATATTTCTTGGGATGGTAGAGTAAACTGATACATTAGTTAAGGGAGAATAATGTTGTGTTACATTTAGCTACGGGAACTCGATAATATTATGGATTTGGATCATGGATCTTCAGGAATTGAGAAGTCATCGGAAGATTAGGGTATTCTCTCCTTTAGTACCCATTCTTCCTATAGCGTCCCAACACCTTGATCCTGTCGGGGCGGGGATTATGCAGGTCACCTTCTTGTATACATATGAGTTCAGCTTGACCCTCCGTCCTTCGACATGTAAAGCTGTGTTTACGTGAGCCTCAACAAAAATGAACAGCTTTACGATCTTCAGGTCCTCCAACCCCTTGATTCTCTTTAGGTCGGTTCGAAGGTACGTAAACCGGTGGGTAGCAATGTAATAGATTCTTGAGTCACCTGTCCATCTCCGTTCCACGTACAGAGACGATGGATTATAAATGTGGTCGAGGATGTTCATCATATCGATCCTTCGTCAATAATCTGAGGCATGCATTGTGGTCATAAACATGAATTGGAACACTAAGAATCTGTTTCATGCTTCATAATTCTACAAGACAGCATCGAAAGTAAGTAAATGTTCTCAACAACAACATTTGCTTTACTTATTCTTATTAAGTTTTCTTATAAAGATAGATCCTTTGTTGGTTCACTCTGATATCAACTCTAATGTGTCCACCTAATTTCCTTACACAGGACACGTCTTAGCAGTCCATCAGAAAGAGAGTCTAGAAAGCTCCGCCCGGCACTCCCATGGAATGTTACGGGGGTTTCCATCTAAGACTTCCTACGTCTCCCACGTAGCGGAAGTATTCCGGATATTCCCACTTAGGACCGATCTAAATCAAGGTTTTCCCTAATATTCACTTTCCTAAACCGCAGCTATCGTCGAACCCCAGGTGAACTACTTTACGCAGAAACGTAAGGGACGAAGCAGATTTATGCTGCACTTGGTTCAAGGAGAATGGGAAACCAGAGGGATGCAAGGCTCAACCTCTCTGCCCATAAGGCATAGTCCCATTCCATTCCCCTAAAACAGCATAGATCAGGATTCCAATAACCTAAATCTTAGGTCAGCGCCCTTGCTGTTCATTTCCTTCGAGAATAGCTCCTTACTTTCCATTTCGATTGAGAAAAGTTCCCAGCCAATCGGGACCACCCATCTGTAGGACGGACCCATGCCCACATCCATTGCACTTTCCTCAAGGTTGCTTTAGTTGTCTAATTGCCTACTACATTTAGTTGGACATGCATTAAAGAGCTTCCTTAATTAGCGAGTTAAACACTAGTTCTTTCATGTAATCTTAGCACTTGACATAGAAAAAAAATCTCAAAAAAGTCAAGCCCGTAGTAGGCTAATCCATAAAGTCAAGCCCATAGTAGGCTAATCCATGATCCGCCCGAAGGCTATCCATAATCCACAGGGATTACTAATCCAAGATTCCGCTTGTAGACTAGTATGCGGGCCTCGAGATCCAATCACATTGGACTCTTCTGTAGGGCCCGGAAGGCAAGGGATCTATGGCCAGAGCCCCCCTTGGCACCCAAGCGTCCTCTTGCTCGAAGTAGCGCTCAATGGAGAGACCTCACGCGGCGGGTTCGGTCCACGTTCCCGGCATATCTAACAATCCCCTTGGTTAGGGTCAGGCAGACAGTCGAGGGAAATTGATGCTGCCTCTCCCTTGAGGCCTTCAACCTAAAGCATTAATTACTTTTCATCATTTAGTTCATTGAGCAAACAATGCAAACAGTGCTCCTAAATTGTTACAAGCACAATCAAACCAATGGTCGTTTATTTTTTGCCAACTACTAAGGAGTGAAACCTTCTATCTGAACGCATCCAGCATTTGATCCGGGATCAATTGCAACTTGGCAAGATCCCCAAGGGTTTGTTTGTTCACCCTTTTGTCCTTGGGTTAGAGCCATATCCTATTAACCCAAATTAACCAACACCTTAGTGCTTCTTAAACTAAGACAGTAAATCATGGCAACCACGTTGCTCTAACTTGATTGAACCTTTGCTTCGAAGCAAATACCTAACTTTCCTTAACTTGGCAACTTTCCCCAAGAAAGGTGATGTAACAGGATGATTACTCATCCTCTTGCAAGTTAAACTTGAGCAAGAACTTGCCAACCTCTTTCCAAGGAACGACAAAACTCTCTTGTGATCAAACCACAAGACCATGTGACGTTGCAACTTGTTGCACAAATGTCGCATCTATTCCATGGGATCATTTCACCCATTGAACGGTGTTTTTTTGGTCAAGGAATTATGTTTAGACAACAAGCAGGGTTTAGGGTGTCTTCTTACCCAACCCAAACCTAATTGCACTAGGCTGACAATGTTCAGTCCTAGGGATTCAAACTCAAACCAAGTTTTAACATTTGAACGAATGATCCTTTGGGTAGAAACCCTAGATCATTACTTGCATGAGCATCCAATTCACCCTACATTCTGTGAATGTGGGTAGGACCTTTGGGTATGAGGGTTTCGACTTGGCACCAAGTGCGAAACTAGGCCAAATCCTTAACATGCTAAACCCTAGTTAGCACTTAGGGTATTTATCATATCGATTGAGCCATGCCTATACGAATCTCAAGCGGGTTAGGTGATTTAGATAATTTAGTCTACTTGTCTTGCGACAAGGACGAACCATTTCCAGAGATGTTAAACTTGATCTAAAGGAGAAAACTAGTTGCAACATGTCATAATACACGTAAACACGCAATTCATTGTACCACTAGATTCGCAATAATCCTAACCTTTCTTGTTAAAATCAAAACGCATGATAATTTGCAGAACAACTTTCATAGAGCCTACTACCACTTACATGCAAGAATCATGCCTACAACTCTTTTTCTAAGCTTTAGAACTTCATGCTTTAATAAACCATGCAACCTTTTCCAAATTCAACTTGATGAAATGAAGTTTTTGAATATGTAACATGCGACCCCTAGATACAACAACCTCGAAAATGAAGTTCATGCGACATTAAGACTAGTATTGAGTTAATCCATTTCCAAGCATCTTTATTCCATGAAACTTACAAGACCAGAGATCATTATCATGCCGTGAAATCGAAGTTAACAATTTTCTCGTGCAAATCATAATGAAGGGAATTATTGACTAAATGCGAGATACTCCTTTCCTTCACAGCTAAAAATTTCATTCCTTTGCCCTAAGTAATAGGCGTTTAGACTAATTACTTTGGAAATGCACCCAAAATTAGCAACATGCAGCTAATCTCCTAAGACGGATAATTCTAGAAATGCAACATTCCAATTTCATGACATGCACCAACCTTGTCTAATGTTTAGAGAGATAATTTACCAAGTGTACATTTATCACTGCCACATGCATTAACTAAAAATGCATTCTTCCTTATGAAATTAAGCATGCCTAGATCATTTCTTCATGTGAGAATAAACTCGAAAAAAAACCTAGACTTGTGGGCTTGGGGAGATGTCCACGTGAATGTTAGGAGAAGAACCTCCCCCAGGCGTGCCTTGCGACTTCTTAGGAGCCATAGTTGAGGACTTGAACTCTGCGGATTCCCTCGCTTCTACACGTTCTCCGAACAGCCTCAAGATGTGCCTTCTCCCTCGTACCTCGGAGATTCCTTCACGAACTTTTGGATCTTTAAAAAGCCGGGACTTGTGGGGATTTGGCTTATGGGATTTGAGCTTATGGGATTTGGGCTTATGGGATTGGAGCTTTGCTTGGGAGGAAATGGGGCTTTTACGAATGGAGTTGCAGAAATGGAGGCTTTACGAGGAGGTTTGAGGAAATGGGGCTCTTACGAAAAAGGTTCTTGGAAATGGGGGGTTTTTAAACACCCGAGGTGGCCATGCAAAAGCAAGCCTTAAGGAAGCCCCCTTATGGAAGTTTCCAAGAAGCTCTAAGAAGCTTCTGCTTCCCCCAAGAACCACGTGGGTTAAAGGTGAATGATCGGGGGAAAAAAAAGTGAAAGGATGACATTGAATGGGGGGGAGGGTTGACTTTGCTCTGGTGACCTAGAGCCCGCGGCCGACAGCACACTGTGATGGCGGCTTCAACCCAGAGATGGCGGTGGATTAACATAGGCAATGGCAGTATCGGCGCTCCTCCTCCTCCTCCTTTGCTTGATGGCGCGACAGCGTGTTGGCGTGGAATGGCGTTGATGGCTTGCTCTCTTACTCCTCTCCCTCAGCATGACGTCATCCCTCTGCTCCCTCTACCCCTCCCCCCCTAAGGCTAAGGGGGGTTTATATAGGGCTTAAGAGGTGGGGAGAGAAGCTTCCCCATGTGGCCTGAGCATGGCTTCCTCCCCCCCTCATGCAGCCCACATCTCCCACCTAGCCCATCCCTCCCCGCACTCCCTCTCCTCCAGCCATGCATTGGCTAGGGAAAAGGGATAATAATTAAAAAAATCACATTAATATTATCCATTTTTCCCCTTCCCAAGAGGGTGTTTCCCTGCGGTTATGTGGATTTGAACCCCGGGATTTATTTCCCAATGCGGAGGTCCCATTTTTGTGTGTGCCGATTACGGATTAAATTGCCGACAACTACAATGCGGAAGATAACCTTGCACAGGCTTTATGCGGCGTGTAGGGAGTCAAGTTTGGTAATATTTTTGAGCGAGAATATTACATTCTCTCCCCCTTAGAGGAATCGAGATATCCTCATCTTGAGAAGAACTGGGGGTATTGTTGATTGAGAGTGCTTTCATCCATCCAAGTGGCATCCTCCTTGGGATAATCTTTCCACTGGACGAGGCATTCTCTCAAGGTTCTAGATCTGAATTGTCTCTCCCTAACATCTAGGATCCTACACCAATGCTCGATTCAAACCATGCAAGTACTCAAAGGTTGAATTCATTGGTCCCAACAACATAGCCAAAATGTGAGGGACTTCTCGCTCAATCGCCAAGACCTATGCAGTGCTTATTGTTTCAAGTGACTTAGGCCAAGTGCAATGTCTATCTTTCACATAGCCATGTGCACTCTCAAATCTATGAGTATAGTGAGCTTACCTTCATGCCCAATCATATTGCCTCCTCTTTCAAGCTTTCTGATAGCTCCATGATCCAAGGTGTAAGCTCAAGCAAGCTTAATCCTCAAGCTCCAAGCTCCATTGCCACACGTGAGATAAGAGAAGAGAAAAGAAGAGAAAAAAAAGAGAGGAGAAGATGAAGAGCTTCTCCTCCATAGTCCCTCACCCTCACACACTCACTCTCTCACTCCCTCACACACACTCTCTCAAGTGCAAGCAAGAGAAAGAAGAAGAGGGAGAAGAAGATAGCTAGTTTTGGCCACACACAACAATGAGCTTTTTCATTTACTTCTTGCCTTTTTATACATGCCTACTCCTCTTTGGGTGCCCATCCCTTTTTTACACGACCAATCATTTTAACCTAGGTTCTCTTTCCCTAGTCCCTTCCTATTTACATTTTTCCTTTACCCATGCATGTCTACATTTACAAGTTGCACACGAGGGAGCTTGGCACTCATAAACAAGGATTTAGGGAGTGCTTTTATAGTTAAAATATGCATTTTCGCTTTTTCACTTGCCTTGGAGTTTTAAGTTTACTTATTGCGCTTTTGGCTCTTTTCTTCCCATTTTTTCCATTTGGTCACTCTTTTTCACTCTATCCTTTGCATCTTCTTCATTTTCTTTGCTTTGTTTGCACTCTCTTTGCTTGCACACCAGGGTTAACAATATCATATGTAATTTCTCATGATAACTTCTTCCCAACCATCACTATCGTGTACTTGTGTATATGCCACTGATAATAGCCTATACAATACAAATAATGTAAATTTGGATGCACTTATATATATAACATCCAATGGTAGTTCTTATATTCAATTAGAATAGGGTCTCTAGAGCTTTTAATATGCAAATACTCTCTCATTTTCTAGATGAGGCAATATTGTACCAAGTAAGGTGATTCATGGATCATTCAAAGCTATTTGGATCTACAAGCTATGAAATTGAAGATTATATAGTATGGTTAAATATCTTGGCTATTGGCAAATCTTAGATCATTGAATCATCAAGCTGTGGAATCTATTGTAATGATTAGATGATATATTTCCAATAATTTAGTCTTTCCACCAAAGCAAGACAAACATAATTCAATGACCATAGATGCAGCTTGTTGAGATGAAGATTTGTGCACAATAGGTTGTTACCTTTATCTTGATGATGAAATAAAGGTGTATACCACACTAAAAATGCAATAGTCACTTGTTCATTGTGATTTTGATCAATGGAGGTGAGCTTAGCACAAATTTGTGTAATTTTGGATAATTTGAGCTGATGACAACCTATATGTAAATAGAAGATGTATAATATACAAATGTTCACACATGCAAGAAAGCCAAATTTGTCACAATTGATAGCTCTTTCCAACTTAGGTTCCTCAATAAATAATTGAAGAATCTAAGGATTCATATTGAGCAAGTATAATTTGGTGAGTATATATGTATGGGGTGCTATGGTTTGGGTGACTCACAACTAGTTCACAATAACTTGCTCTTCATATTTTCTACATGTAGTCAAGTTAATCTCTAAATATCTTGATGCAGTGGGATTAATTCTTGTAGCTTTAGGATGGGTTAGATTTGTTTTTTTATGGTTTTATGTAGACACATGAGCAAGGATGTTTTTTCTCCGGGCATGGTTTTTTAATTGTAGAAATATGCTAAAATAACTTTACCTTTTGAGCCTTGATTTTGATTTTAGTGGTTTTGAGTTAAGGTGATCAACAAAATGCATTCAATGTGATATTTTAATCATGTTGATAACCATCTTTTAAATACCTTTGATTATCTTCTAGGTCGGCATATAAGATGGGCATCTCTTTGGGCAGTAGAGGTGAAGCTTAATCTTAACTATGTGATTGGCCATTTTAGAGCTTATGCAATAGAGGTGATGTTGAGTTATAGAGGAGATGATTCGACCCAATTTTGTGTCAATGATGGTGGTGGTTCACCTTCCAAACTCCTTTCAAACACCTCCTTGATATTTCTTACAACCTTTTAAATAGAGGTAGGTTTAAGGTGATGAAGTTGAGGTGAAGGGTCATCACCTTGCATGGAAGAGGTCCAATTGACAAGGTGTTGTCTATCAAGCTCTTCTAAGTTGAGATATTGACTATCCCATTGACTTAGATAGAAGCAATGAAACCAATGAATGTTATATTCACCATGACTAGAGGTTGTGCATTAGTGATGGATAGTCAAGGATGTCTTCCTTTTCTATGGTAAAATTGATCACCTTTACTATATCTACAAGAGCACATTTTAGCTGGCACTATGGTATAGTTGATGTGATGAAACCTTAGAGTAAAAACGATGCATGGCTATCTGAAGTGGAGGCGATTAAAACAACTATGTGATGTGAGTAAGTCATGGTGATGATCCCCATCAATGGAGATGATTCAATCAGGGTCTTAGATATAAGAAAAATTGTTGTCACCTTCAACCAAAGTGATGCAATCACTGTGAGTGAAGTATTCAATCAAATATATATCTTATCAAGATAATGTGTGATAGCCTTCAATCAAGGTACCATGCAATGTTTAGCATGATTGGAGGTGATGCGTGATTACATTGAGCCAATGCATGTTTAGCTTGAGTGGAGGTGATGTGTGATTAGCTTGAGTAAAGATAATGCCTAGGATCAAATGCTTCATGTTATTACCTTCATGCACTAATAGGGTGTCTAGTCTAGCATAAATGTGATATATCCATCCACACACAAACCTATAGATCATTTATCAAGTTACTCCTTGAAGCCACATAACCCCTCCTTGTAAGAAGATTTTCATCATAAAACCCCTCAACTCATTAGCACATTGGGTTATCTAACTCATCTCATATATCAAGGTGCATATCTTCCATAATAGCCTTGAAAATTGAAAAAGACAAGTAAGGAAGATGCTAGGTATTGACAACAACATAATAGGACATCAATGTCTTAGTTCACAATATAAACACACTAGTTATCAATAAAATTTAGGTGCCAATGTTTTATGTTTACAAATATAAGTTGTATCCCTTTTATAATCCCACCTTTTTCTCCATATCACTCCTACTGCATACTATATTTTGTTTCCCATCTTGCATAAAAAATGCACACACTAATTTTCTCTTGTGTTATTTGGGAGTTGGTTATATTGGTAACCATATTCTTGCGATGCTCATCTTGAACTACACAAGTAGTTGTCAAAACATCACTCCACATAGTATGATGCATCAACATCCAATATGTTGTATTGAGACCTCTATGAAGATGGTTTGGTGCTAGCATTCCTTGTAATCTTGACAATTTTTTTACTGACACCCATTGCATTATTCATGCACACATTCCATACAAAAGATGTGTTTCTAATAGATTAGGTTGTACCCTTGGTTAACTCTTATGGTAGTATGTTTTAAGATGTTCGTTCTAAAGTGCACATTTGGTTGTTAAAACATCACTTCACAGAGTATGATCATCAAAGAAACAATACATAATATTGACACCTCATTGGCAGATGGTTTGCTAATTGGATTACTTAAAGTATTCACATATATCGATATTGTGTCCTTTCTTAATACTTGTGGTGGTATATGTATTGTAAAGTGACAACCTCAAGCACGTGCTAAGTAACAATATCTCTAAAACCTATATAGATGATGATTAAATGGTACCCTAGTGGAGAGGAAGGAACAAGTAAATGTAATTAGAGATGTGGTAGGTACCATGAGAAGTACACACCAAGAGATTGAACATGACTAACTTGTTGGGCCCTTGCATGAGGTAATGGATCATGATCAATAGGAAAGTATTCTTAACATGCTCATCCCAAAGTGCACAATTGGTTGTTGAAACATTACTCCATAGAGTATAAGGCATGAGAAAATAATATTTAATACTTAAACATGAGTGGATGATGATTTGGTAGTTGGTCACTTGCAATAATCACGATCTCATTCTTGAAACCATCACGTCATACCCCATATAAGGAACAAAAATGATAAGTTTGGGCTACTCCAACTAAATTAGAATGTTCCCTTCATTAACTTTTGTGGTGGTATGTGTGTGATAAAGCAATGGCCTCAAGGACGTTCTAAGTCACAACACCATTAGAACCTCTAGAGATGGTATTTAAATGATAGAGAGATAACACTTAGGCTCTACAAGAAGTCCATATTGAGATGGAGCATGACTAACTAGTTATTCCTATTTTGATCAACTCGAATAGCAAACAGACCCATAAGTCTGGAATATTTACAATTGCACTTTGAAGAGTCTCTTCTGACATTAATTTTAGCACAAGCATGATGATGCCCGTACTAACTCGGTGGGTTGAAGAAATGTGGCTTGTAAGAACCTTTTCGAAATACATGTAGAGTCCTTCGTCGTCTTGGGGTATTCCAATGTACTCTTGCCTCTGTTATGCCCTATCATAATAGAAGAGAAACGAAAATTGACACATTAGAATGGTAGGGATGTATCCAAAGTAAGACTCAGCAGTATGTAATATAGCGCACTACTACATAAGATAGGATACATGGTAACAACTGCAACTTTGCATATCGTATCTCGCATAGTTTACTGCATTTTGAGTTCGGCCATCCTCTTCCATGGAATCCCCTGTAAAACGATAGCGTGTGTTGTGCTCGAGTGAAATTAATGAAAGCGTAACCGCGGTTACGTTGAGAGCTGCGCGCAGTACAAACATATGAGAGAATGAGAAGCTTGCTAAGCAGGAAAGGATACACTTAATCCAATTAAAGTACATTGCTATGTGGAAAGGCAATGTATATACCTAAAATCCATTGGAACATACACATAGTCGTAGGAGCAGATACTTCTCTCGCCGTCCCCTTCGCTAACCTTAGAGCAGTGTTTGTCGATGATGTCCAGCAGTTTACGCATTCTGCCACATTTGGCATTTTGCGTTACTATTAGGTTGGTTATAACGCAGTTCACAAAGTGTGGACGCAAGCACATAGCTTACAATGCAATAACCATTTTCTCATGCATGAAGCACTTGCACATTGAAACATTTTCTCATGTCATGGTTTTGATAGCTTACGTGAAATCACAGGGTATATTTCTTATCATCAGGGTGGTCCTTCCCACGTCTGTCATTGCTTCCTCCTTGTCGAAAGTATCCGTTCGAGATCGAGACTGCAACAGAAACAAGTTTGTGCGACTTATTACTAGCTAGCCAGTATTCCGCATATTAAATATAGGTCTGCAATGGCTCATCATCGTGAGTATAGATAAGGACTCAGCGATGCAAGTACCTGTGGTCTGACCCGACCGGACGAAGAGAATGGCATTATGAACTCCTGAGCGTTTGCGTTCAAGGTGGAACGTGAATGCCGCAGGGACGTGGATGTTCGAGCAGACGAAGAGAAGGGCAACGTCCTCCAGCTAGGATGTGGTTCAGGTATTATGAACTCCTGAGCGTTCGCGTTCAAGGTCGAAGGTGAATGCCTAATAGTTATATCTCCAGGTATAGACGTTGATGCTATACTAGGGATGCCTGCGCTGCTATGGTTGACGGCCGTCACGATTTCCTCTCGGGTATCTGCAACAGAAGAATCTTCCGGAGCCGGCATAACTATGATGCTATGGTCGATGACGGCGGTCGCCTCCTGATATCCAGAGGATGAGACAAAATGACGTTTTGTTTGGAGAGCTGCAGCCATAGCTAGAAACGCTTGCTCCTGCACACTAGAAACAGAAAGAATGTAACAAGTTAGACAGACTTTTCTGCCGCCTCTAACAAGTTACATATAGAGCTTCCTACCCTCCTCTAAGTCATCGACACGTACCTGCCAGAGACGTACTCGTTCTCTGAACTCGAGCTCTTTGCAAATACTAGCTACGGGCCGCCGAAGAACACCCCGCCTCTCGCGCATGACAACGAGCTTTATAGGGCACCGTCCACTATTCCATCTTGCCTCACGGATAGAAACCCTAATTTCTCTAAGGAATCACACTTTTGTGAGACTTGCAATTTTTATTCATGAACTGCAGCATAGGATTCTTCGAATGAGCATGCTTAGAGAAATGATCCATAAAAAATACCAAGGTTGGTGGTCCCTAGATTGAACAAAGGTTAGTCTAAATGTGATACGAATTTGAGCAAAGAGATGGTGGGAAACCTCTTTGCTAGATATTGTACTAGCATAAGTTATGTTCCAAAGAAATGTGTCCTTAACCATTCAATGCTAAAGAGTCATTCAAATAAAAAAATAAAGCTATGAAACGCTGAATAGAGTAAATGGAGAATTAATTTGTGATAGGCAACATCAAACTAATAGAGACAACGCACCTATTACACCGTGCTAGAGTACATATGGCCTATATTTTTGCTAAATGCACTTTTTCCCTATCTAACCTTTGAGATTATCACATGTTGCATACATTACTATACAACGATGCATGTGTGATAGAAGAAGAAGACCACTATGATTCTATACGTGCACCATGGTTGTACGTTGGGTTGTACTAGCATGCCAATGATAATAGATTTCTCTCATGATATCTAAATACATCTTTTTCTTATCCTCATCTCTCTCTCTCTCTCTCTCTCTCTCTCTCTCTCAATTGATTTGCAAGTCTCTAGGCCTTCTTGCTTGATTGTCTACTCTCAAGGTATGTGCTTATCACACTCCATACTCACCAAATTTCTACATCTATTTCTTGTCCT
Organism: Lygodium microphyllum; assembly: GCF_053477565.2. NCBI lineage: Eukaryota > Viridiplantae > Streptophyta > Polypodiopsida > Schizaeales > Lygodiaceae > Lygodium > Lygodium microphyllum. Next base: position 1,232,380 of record NC_141154.1, read on the forward strand.
CATCCCCCCCTTCAGCCGCTCTCTCAATTGATATGGAAGTCTTAAGGCTTTCTCCCTTGATTGTCTACTTTTTCTTACAAACACGACCATATTACACTCCATAGTCGACACCTACTTCCTTAACTTAGCACCACCTAAGAGTGGATTTTAAAGCTAAAACTTAAGTGCAAAAGGACCATGAGAGCCAAAAAAAGAGGCAATTTTAGTGCAAAATGAAACTATTAGAAATTAAAGAGGTAGAGTTTTTCTACATGCATTTCGACATCGAGAATCCAATGCAAGTGTCCATTCATTGATCAGAGTCTGTATGATCCTCCATTCAATAGTTGCAAGATTTGGCATTACGAAGCAAGTACTTGATCCGAAAGCCAAAAGCATGTCACAAAGCCCAAAGCTAATAGATTTTGATGCCGAAAAGCTGTCCATCTAATCAAATCATGATTCAAAGATCGTTTGCCTCTTGGTCTAGGATGGAACCACCTTTGAGCAAGTGTGAATATCAAAATTTGAACCACGTATTTTGGGAGTTATATATTAATCATGGTTAAGAGGCCAAACTTCACAAATTTCTCATGAGATTAGGGATGCATTGTTTTTAGTTCCTCTTTCACCCATTAAAAAAATGCCATTTTTACACTTGTCATGATTTTTTCCACCCTATTGGGCCTAAGATCCACCCTTTTTTCACTCTCCATCACTTTAATTCTCATGCAAAATGATGTAGTAATTAGCAAGATCCAATTTTTGTGTTTTCTCTCTCATGGTTTTCTCTCTTCTTTGTTCCTTGTTTATGTGGCTGCATATCACAAAGAGAGACAGAGGGCTAATTTGATGAATCAATGATGGACGATGGTTCGAAAGTGTAATGGTAAGTAGATTGGGTAATTTTCATGTATCAACAGTTGGAAAATTACATGAGTGGGGAAGCTCCATTTTCTAAAAATATGAGATGTGCATATGTGAATTTTCAAGGAAGCAATCTTTATTTAGTTTTTATGATAAATCGTTAGTGCATATGAAGAAGATATAATTACAAAGGATTGAAATATGTAAACTAATATTTTTAATTTTAGAAATTAATTTTCTTATACATTAAAAACAATGAAATCAAAAAACTTGAAAAACGGTCTTTCATGGAAACATAGGGTTGTTCTTGGGTTTTGTGGATCAAATTATGGTCATAAGGCATGAAAATGAGTATGTTGATGGATTAGACATCACACAAGTCATAAAAATCTAAAACTAGAAAAAATACATAATTTATGTTGAAATAAATAGTCACTTATTTGGCATCTAATGCGGCGCATATGTGATAGCGAGCATCACTTAAGTGACTAAAAAAAGATGTCCCTTAAGCAATGTTAGAATGTTTTTTTTTTAATTTGCACGAAACTCCTCACTTCCTCTCGCTCACGCACATACTTGCGCTCTCTCTCATACTCACACACACATATTTGGTCTCTCTTTCTCTTATATACACATACACTTGCTCTCTCTCTCTCTCTCTCTCTCTCAATCACATACATATTTACTCTCTCACCCTTACACACACATACACTTGTTCTCTCACACTCTCTCTCCCTCACACACACATATATGCTCTCTCTCTCTCTCTCTCTTGCGCTCTCTCTCTCTCTCTCTCTTTCTCTCTCTCTCTCTCGTGCACACGCAAACACAATGTTGAGTATAAAACACCCTCTCACATAAAACAACACATACATCGATCACTTGCGCAAAACACAACATGGATCACGATACATACTTTCTTTATTCTCTACTTATCAGGATTTAAAAAAAACAACATTGTATCAAGCATGAGATCATTCACAAAACTTAAAAACCCGTTTATCAAACATGAAATGATTCACAAGACCAAAACTAATCAAATATATTTAAATAAATATATATACAATGTCATGGGTATGCCATGGAATGTGTTACATAAGTCTGATCAAGTATGTGAGAAAAAGTAGGAGAGGGGAGCTAGTGATCGGATGCGTAGTCAGATGTGCTCTCTACATCTCCATGGGGCCTCGATGACTCTTGAGAGGTACTCGTGCCGCACCAGATCGGGTCCGCTCCTCATCTATCCTCCTGCGCTCTGCCTCCTCTCAGGCGATCACATCCCTATCTGTCCCACAATGAATCTTGTGCATCAATAAAGATCAAGTACTGACACAATTAACCAATTGAACTATCAAAAAAATAATTTAAAAAATATCTAGAAGTAATAGAATGGATATTCACAAAAGGGTGTGTCGGAGAAAGCCTCCTCTGAAGGGCTCTACACCCCTCAGAAGTCATTGTCTAAATCTCTGCTACTATTAGGGGATGATCCTAATCTTTCGTCTGTTCAAAAATAGATCCAAAGTTAGATTATTTTGGTTATTTTTCTTTCTTCTATGCTTCTAATTACATAAACAATAAAAACCTATGGCATATACTTACAAAAGTAGCAATAAAAAAATCTCTCCCTATGCAACCTAGGTGAGATGTATGTCCGCTTGAGACTCTGGCCTGATTGTTTCCTCCTATATCAATTCATTGAAATCAAAGGATAAATTATATTATACAATTTTAACTCTATAGGAATTTTGAAGTCAAAATACTTCAATAAAGTGATTAAAAAATGTACTCTCTACTTGTTGTGGAAATGTCACTCGTAAATGGTACTCCCAACAAAAGTACCTCCACGATTCTTGGAGAAATCCAACACGCCTCTTATTTGCCAGGATCATGTGCATGCCTCCTAGTTGTGTTTAAAAAAGAGTGTTAATATACTATTTTGATTTTATATTTCTCACACTAGTATGTATGCTCTATTTGTAAGTTAATGAATAAAAAAGATCGGCACCAAGTTTAGTCTCTTTTATCTCTATTTATGGAGATTCAGATTCTTCTCATACACCATCACCTCCGCATTAGAGTTGTGGTGGTGCATAACAATCATAATTCTAGAGAGTTGTAATATTTTCGTTTGAAAAATATTACCCAAATTGGCTTCCCACACACCGCATGAAACTCGTGAAAATGTTATTTTCCATTTTGGAATTACCAACAGTTTAATCTGTAACCCACACGTGAGAAATCGAGACCTCCTCATTGGCAAGCCAAGCTCAGGGGTTCAAATCCACATAACCGCGGGGAAACACCCTCTTGGGAGGGGATTAAATGGATAATGTTCAATTAATTGCAAATTTTTTTTATGTTTTTCCACCAACCGATGCACGGCTGGAGGAGAGGGAGTGTGGGGGGATGGGCTTAGTGGAGTTGTGGGCTGCATGAGGAGGGGGGCCATGACAGTGGCCACGTGGTGGAGCTCCCCTCTCCCCCCTTGGCCTATAAAAACCCCCCTTAGTGGGTGGAAAGGGAGGAGAACTGAGAGGATACTGTGCTGCGTGGAGAGAGAGGAGGAAGTTGTTGTTGACGCCACTGCTGCCATTGCCAAGTCCACCGCCCAGGCCAGCCGCCATCGCTGCCATTTTTGGCTGCCGATTCCCTCACAAGGCCATTCTCCCCTCACTCGACGTCACCTTCTACCCCATTACTACCCCTCCCTCTTCCACGTGGTTGTTGTCCATAGCCCAGAAGCTTCTTTTAAGAAGCTTCTAAGGGGCTTTGTTAAACCCCCTTCCCACTAATACCCCATAAGTTCATTCCTAGCCCCCAAAATTTTTAAGAGAAGAAGAAGAAGCTCATAAATCCTCCCTTACCGCAAGACCCATTCTCAAGAGCCCTTTCCGCAAAGAAGCTTCAAATCCCACAAGCGTGCTCGCGGAAACACCATTTTCGCAAGCCCTCTCGTGAAGCCCCATTTCTGCAAGATTCCTTGTAAAAGCCCCATTTCCCCAAGCAAAGCTCCAAATCCCATACACCCAAATCCCATAAGCCTAAGTCTCACAAGCCTGGCCTTTTAAAGATCCGAAGTTCCAAGAAGGTATCTCCTACATACGAGGGAGAAGGGCAAGATCTTGAGGACGCGTCCCAAGGTGAGCAACTTCACCGATCGCGTAAGGGCAAAGGCAACCCGAAGTCCATAATTACGCCCACAATGACCCCTAAGAAGTCCCAAGTCGCACCTGTGGGAGGTTCTTCTCCTAATATTCACATGGATATTTCCCTGAGCCCACAAGTCCAGGTTTTTACTAATTTTGATTCCACGCAAAAATTGTTGTGTTAATCAGGATAACTACATGGATTAGAAAACACCTATGCATGCTCAAATTCACCTAGTCAAGTAAATGCAATTAGAATTAAATCGACTATTTGAACAATTATTAGAATTAGTTCATGGCATGAAATTGGTCATTGGTATTTTCCATATAAAGAAATTGTCTATCCATTTTACGTCCTTATTAGTATGTTATCATGTCATGCATTTTAAAGTGACAAGCCTAGAAACCTATTGCCTATCATTATAAGGTCCAAATTATTCAG
>NC_141154.1:1858249-1959189 GCF_053477565.2 Lygodium microphyllum
AAGAAGAACAAGAACAAGAACAAGAACAAGAACAAGAAGAGAGAGCGAGAGACAAGGAAACATGGAGAGAAAATTATAGAGAGAGGAAAGGTAAAATTTAAGAGAGAGAGAGAGAGAGAGGAAGAGAAGAAAAAAAGGAAAAATAGGAGGAATGGAAAGAGAAGAAAGGGGGCTAGAGAGAGAAAGAGAGAATAAAAGGAGAGAGAGAGAGAAGAGAAAAAGAGAGAGAATATAAACATAAAGAGATAGAATTATATATAGAGAAAATATAAAATTTACATATCTTAAGAGAGATTTAGGGGAGAAAAAAAAGTGAAAGAATAAGAACAAGAAGAACAAGAAGAGAGAGACAGACAGATAGACAGACAAACAAACAGAGAGAGATAGAGAGAGAGAGAACATGGAGAGAGAATTATAAAGAGAGGAAATATAAAATTAAAAAGAGACAGAAAAAATAGAGGAGAGGGAAGGAAAAAGAGAGAAGAAGAATAATAATAAGAAGAAGAAGAAGAAGAAGAAGAGAGAATATAAATATATATATATATATAGAGAATAAAAGAGAGAGGAAATTTAAAGTCTCAAAGAGACAGAGAGAGAGAGAGAGAAAAGAAATTTTTTAAAAAGATAATGAAGAGAGAAAAGAAGAAGAAGAAAAAAGTAAAAAAGAGGAGAGGCAGAGAGAAGGAAAAGGGAGGAGAGAGGAGGAAGAATAAAAGGGGGGACAAAGAAAGAGAGAGAGAGAAAAAAATGGATAGGGAATGGGGGGGAGAGAGAGGGGGTAAATAAAAAAATTGAAAACAGAGAGGGATAAGAGGAGAGAGAAATATGAGAAATGGATTGTTGAGCCACTTAGAGGCAGCAAAGCGGCCTAGCGTTCTCGATGTGTGCAAAGCGCGCGTAGAACACTAGTTCTAACTTAGTTTGCACACACGGAATGCTAGTTCTCATTTAGTTGGAGTATCCCAAACTTATCATTTCCTTTCCTTAAATGGGGTATGGTGTGATGGTTTCAAGAATGAGATTGTGATTATTGCAAGTAACTCAACTACCAAATCATAATCCACTCATGTTTAAGTATTATATATTGTTTCCTCATGCCTTATACTCTTTTTAGCAATCAATTGTGCAGTTTGGGATGAGCATATCAAGAATAATTTCCTATTGATCATGATCCATTACCTCATGCAAGGGCTCAACTAGCTAGTCATGTTCAATCTAAGCATGTACTCTTCATAGAACCTACCACATCTCTAATTACTTTTACTTGGTCCGTCCTCTATACCTATGTACCATTTAATCATCATCTATAGAGGCTGTAGAGATATTGTGACTTAGCATGTGCTCGAGACCATTGCTTTTCAATAATATACCATCACACGTATTAAAAAAGGTAGAATATCAATATATGTGAAAACCTTAAGTAATTCAATTAATAAACAATCTTCCATTGAGGTGCCAATATTTTTTGTGTGCCTATCCCTTTTTTATATGACTAGCAATTTTAGCCAAGGTTCTCTTTTCTTTTTCCCTTCCTATTTACATGGTTCCTTCACCAATGCTCATCTACATTGACAAGTTGCAGAAGAGGAAGCCTGATGTTAGTTTATAAGGATTTAGGGCATACTTTTATATTTAAAATCTGCATGTCCCCTTTTGTGCTTACCTTGGATTTTTGAATTTTCTTATTATGCTTTTGGCTTTTTTTTCCCTATTTTTTGCATTGGGCTGTCTTTTTCCACTCTACCCTCTATGTCTTTTTAAAATTTTTTGCTTTCTTTGCATCGAGATTAATACTACTCCCTCCTAGGCTGATTGATAGTTCCATGGCAGATATTCGTGAGGGCTCAGGTTGTTGAAGGCATCGAGATTAACATTACCCCCTCCTAGCCAAGTGCCGATTCCATGGCAAATGTTGCTCAGGGCTCGGATGGTTTAAGGATTGCCATGTAGAGCAATGATGAGGCTTTGGGGAGATTGGATATAGAGAAAAAGCATAACAAAATGGATGAGAGATTGTGGAGGCAAAGAATAGAATGAGTGGGTAGTGGGGGCCTCCAATGTTAGTGGTTGATCATAGGCTGCTCAATGTACCTGAAAAGGAAAGGAAAGTGCAATACCTAGTGGCCTGCCTATCTAGTGCATGGTATCTGTGTGCTAGTGGAACTAGGAGTTGGGTTGGAACTTTAGGCAAGCCTATGGTGTTATTCAACACTTGAGGACTCAGTTTCTATACAACAAGGGGTGTAGTGGATGTGAGTTAGGGAGATAGGTCTTACCATAAGCTAGTGGGAGCTCCCTAGGTATGTCCTTCCCTTGATGTGTCCTAAGTATGTGAAGGGGGGGAAGGAGCTGGGGATATAATTGTTCCTAGGTGTAGTGTTTGTGGTACTCTAATGGTACATGAGAATCCCATTTCGTCCTTTTCTTGTGCTTTATCTTTGTCTTTTCTTTTCTTTTCTTCTTTTCTTTTTCTCTTTTCTTTTTTCCTCTTTTTTCTTTGACACAATATACATGGGGAGGGAGAAAGCTAGACATAATCCCTATACTCTTCATAGGTTACACTATGACGGGGCCTAAGGGACTTGGTAAGGAAGGGTCTACTCTATAGGTAACCCTTTACGCTAACTTGGGGTAAGTTACTCATAAGTATATGTGTGCATCACATGGGTTCAAAATCAGGAAATTTTAAAATATCATTTTTTATGTTTTACATACATAAGGTTATAATATAAAGGGGTTATTTAAAAATTGAATAAAAAAGGGTTATATTTTATTCAAAAAAAAATCATAGATAAGGATATTTATAAATAGGCTTTGAACACATATGATGGAGAGGATATACATATAGTAACTTTTGGGAGATGCTAATGCATATATTGAGAGGTGTCACTGATTGGAAGGGGTGGCTACATCTAGTGAAGCAACTGTCATTAAAATCTTCAAGGATGGCCATGCAAAAAGAATGCAAGAGCATGGCCCTCATCATTAGATGGGCCATCACATAGCTATCAATGCCTACATTTATATTAAAAAAAAGTGGTGTGAGTCAGGCCTCTTCTGCCGTGGGCTTTTGTTTGAGAAAATTCCTAAGTACCCTAAGATATCTACATGTCGTAATAAAGGAAAGGTTAGGACAAGACAAGAACTGGTCGAGGAAGTGCGTGATAGATGGGTAGATGTTCCACTAAGTGAAGATTCAGCACTCTTCTAGGCTTTCTGCATTGACATTGCAGATTCTTGGAAAGTTGTATTTGCCATGCATATCCGGATTGTAATCTATCCCTATTCTTTATGGATATGACATGTAGGGAGGATCATTGTGCTCATTTGTTATCATGCCTTTGAAGGCCATCCAAGCATCAAGGTTAGGGTCTCAAATGTGTAGCTACCATTGTGGTTGGGATTCACATCCACCGCTAATGATTTTTGGAATCTCCCAAACCTTGTCTTGACAGTACTATGGGGGACTCTCTCTCTCTTCTTCTTTCCTCTATTCACCTATTCCCTAGCCTTTGTGCGAGCCGATCACCTGTTCCATCACCATTAGAGATAAAAGTTTTTTTAAGGAACAAGGATAGTGAAAGGAGAACTCAAAGGGTCGGCTTTAGCTTTCCCATTGCTCCCAAATAGCTAGTTCCTAGACCCCGTTTACAAGATAGCATTCCTCTCTTTGTAGAATCTGGACCTCACGTAATTTCTGCAGCCAAGCTTGGAGTCTCCTTTATGTAGCCTAGCTCAACACTTGCAACTATTCTTCTTTATCTTGGCCTTGCTACTCAAAGTTTGCCCCTTATTTGCTTATGGTTTCATTGGGGTTGTAGTGGGTATGGTTGAGCTAGTTTTTTTGGCTAACCAAACCCTAATTCTTCCAGCTCCCTCATCGAGAACCCAACTTGCCTCCTTAGATAATGTCATTGTTGCTTTGTCCTTAGGCTAATGCTCTCTTTTGACACCCTTTCATGGAGATCATATCTCAAGGCTAGTCTTGTAAGTTCTAGCTTCCTTCGTAGCCATTCCATGATGTGTACACCCTTAGCTTTGGTTACATGTAGGATCGTGTTTAGAAAGGCCTCCTTTTGGACTTCAAGATACCTGCCTCCATTATGTCCACTCTTGCCAATGCCACGATTTATTTGCTTTTTGCCAAGGTGAGACATTTGGCATGGTCTTTGAGTCTTCGAGTGGTATGTTCCTCCCAAGCTCTAGCCTTTTTGCTCATGCTCTTTATGCCCTACTTCTAGTAGTGAGACAACATCATAACCATTTGTTCTTGCTCTTTTCAGATTCTAAGCATTTTCTCTTTTTGTTGCTTGAGGTGGTTCAACTGTTCTACCAGTTGTTCTCAGTCTAAGAGGGCCACCTGAAGTTGGTTTTCCATTTTTGTCAATTTTTTTGCTACCACTTTGTCTCTTTGTGCCTTAAAATCAGGCAATTCCTTGAGAAACTCTTCCTTTTGTTATTTCTTCTTTTTGCACTCTCGCTAGGCTTGGGTCCTAACCCTTTCTAGCTCCTCAATGAGCTCGTCTGAGAAACTCTTCCTTTTGTTGTTTCTTCTTTTTGCACTCTGGCTAGGCTTGGGTCCTAACCCTTTCTAGCTCCTCAATGAGCTCATCTGTGATCTTCTTTAACTAGTCAAGGTACTCTTGCATCTGCTTGTTTTGTTGCAAGAGGACCAAGAAGTGCCCCTCCAGCATCACCTATTCTCCTCTTTTCTCACCATTGAATTGTTGTGCAAACCTTCTTCTTCATTTCTTCTTCTATTTTCTCTTTGACTTCCAGATCTTTCCTCAAGTCACTTATCTCCCTTTCCTAGGTGGATATTTGGCATGTTTATTTGAGTTGGTAGACTGAGAATATTTCTTTTTTAGTTTCCAACTCTACCAACATAGCCTGTCTCTTCTCTTTTACTCTTTCAAGATTTCCTAGTAGCCCTTAGACATACTCATCATATTGTGTTAGCATGGCCAAGGGTATGGACATAGTCAGGGCCTCCACCCTCAATTTCTTTGGGTCTTTTGTGGATTCAACATCCACAACAACATGCCTCTTTGTTATTGGTAGAGGGGCTCCTCCACTAGGTGTTGGTCCAAGTTGTTGCATCGTATTGACTAGGTATTGTACCCAAGCCATCATGTTACTTCGATCCACTATCACATCCATGGTTTTTTGGGTGGTAGTAGTGGTGGGGAAACCATGAGAGGCAGGGGTGGTTCTAATGCGGCTTTCCCTTTGCCTTCCACCATTGGTCCTCTAGCCACTTCTACTGCTATAGAAAGTTGGTTCCAAGTGCATGACTAGCACTCTAATAGTGAGAGCCATATACTCATCTTCTTCTCTCCCTAGTATGTTCTCCTCATCTTGTTGCTTTTGACTTCGTTCTTCCTTTGTCCTTCGAGATTTTTCTTATGTCTTTCACAAGCATTGCTCCTCTTATTCCTACTTATTTTTCTTGCTTGCAATTTTTAGTAAGATTTTCTTCTACTCTCCCTACCTTAATGGGACCAAACCTTCCTTGTGTTGCTTGCTAATGGTTCACTCACTAGACCCCTCCAATTATTGTTGTGCCTAGATTTGAGCTCCCTTATTTCTTGCGGTGCGCTCTGTCTTATATTTCTATGGCTTGCTCACTTCTTTTTCTCCCACCTTTCTAGCTTCTAGGGATGTTGGTAGGTTTTTTGGGACTGGAAAGATGTATTGCTCTTGGATGGGAGATCTCTCAAGATTCTTCCCTACTTCTTTCCTTTCCATTTCTCTAATGGCTTCTTAGATGATGGTGGTCATTACCCCTCCAAACCCTATCAAGGACACTTTTGATGCAAATGTTTTTTGGTCTCACTTGGTTGTGGTGATTGGTGACTGGCCTCTTGCGGGTCTTTGACTTGATGATAGCACCTTGGTTGATGATTCAATCATCTTGCAGATGTAGGCATCTAGATTTATCTCTTCTAGGGCCCCTGCTACGATACTCTCAAGTATTGGCACTATGATTCAAGCCATCGATGAGACTAGAGAACATGGCATGCAACATCTTTGCCTTCAACTAGACAGTAGGATGAAGGATGTCTACTAGACAGATCCCATCGTTAGTGTACACCTTTTTTTTCAAAAAATTTAGCATGCCATATACATCTGTGTCTTCGGTCTCTCTCCTTGTGTGTTGACCAATCCTAAATCCTTCTCCACTATTTAAGGATTGAGTACAACCTCTATCCTTTTGGGCAAGCCTTCATTCCTAATAGTCACTGTGCCACTACTCTTTCTTGCATCAAACATTCATAGGAACTTTGTGCACCTAGCGTGGTAAATTTTATGGCCAACCTTCTCTACATATTTGTGGAGATTGCCCTAGTTGACTATTTGTCTCATTGCACCTTCCTTGTTCACCAGCTCTCCTAAATTGCTAACATTGTAGTACTTTAGCTGGTTGTAGACTTGAATTTCAATGGACAGTTGGGCCCTATTGTGCTCTTCCTCTGAGAATGGAACTTGGCATGCCATCTTGAGTTCTTGTTATGTCACAAGAGCTTGCAATTAGCTCATTTGACAATATCTTTTGGGAAAAAGAAAAAGTTCAAGATCAACATTATGGAATGATGCAATGTTCTAGTAAGGAGTGGAAACTTTTTATACTTTAAGAAATCCACACATTCCAAACATAAATTTCATAAAAGATTTTTTTCAAGTACAAGTTCCCTTTATTAGTCCTTTCTGGATGTGAAACTTTTTTGCTTGTGAAGTTTAGTTTAATTGAATTTTTGAAGTTCAAGTAATATTTTCTTTTCCACCTTACTCCCTCCCCCTCAAAAATGATGAAAGTCCTTCTTAGGATTAGAGGGTGAAAGGTTAAGGGGATGAAGCACTTGCTTGTTGTGCTTTATTTATTTATGAGCCAAGCATAGAATTGTAGATTAAACTGTAAGTGGGTTTGTTGGTCTATGTTTTTAGGTCTAATGCATATGTGCGTAATGTAGTCACGACATTAGTTAGAAATTCTTGTGAGTTCATTTTGGTAGCAATGTGTAGTTCTTCCTCAGTCGTTAGAAGAGTCGATTCAAATAGGGATGGACCATAACATATTTCTCTAAAGGTAATTTTTGTGCATGATGGCCAATACTTTAAATGAGATAGGAGCCACATAGGTCAAATTGTACTTAGAGGTTTTGATTGCACATCTCTGCTCAGCATTGATCATAATGTGGTAGCCCTCTTGTTCCCCTTGGAGACACAAAGCATACCATTTTCTCAGAAAGGAAGATTCAAAATTTGCTAACTGTTTCAGTTCTTCCAGTTCTTGGGTTGTGGCAAAGATTTTGCCCTTGCTATAGGAGGTGAGCAACTACAGTTTGAGAGCTTGCTCTAAAAACTCCTCACTATCAATTTAAGCCTTGGCCACCTTGAGAATCCTGACAAACATGAACTCATATTTGTTGAAATGTAGAGAGAGAAGATGCGTAGAGGCGTACGCGATAGAGAGAGAGAGGAGACACACCATATACACTCCCAAAGACTATATCATATTGATCACAATCTACATATATATATGTGAGACCTAGTCTAGATAGGGTGAGCTATATATAACTCCAATACCCCCACTCAAACAAAGGTATCTAGCCATGGATGAAAAAACCCCTTGGGGAGCACAAGGAAAAAGCCTAGTCTCCTATATACAAATGTACAAAAATGATAAAAAATGATTATTGTGTACATATAAAGTGAATTTGTGTATGAAAAATAAAATTGAATATGTATGTACAAGGATGACCAAAAGGTTTGAGGTGTATGTGCATATGTGAAGTGTATGGTGGCTACAAGGAGTATGTACAATGGCACTACAATGTCATAGTAGATATTTAATTCCCAAAGATTGAAGTTGAGACAACTCCAAGTTTAGAGTGTAGTAGAGTGAAGTGTGCTTCATTGAGTCCTTTGGTAAAGATATTTGCAATCATCTGATTACCCGGACAATATTTAATCATGGTTGTGCCTTTCTTTACTTCATCTTGAACATAATAATAATACACTGCAATATATTTAGAGTTGTTATTATGTTGAACATAGTCTTTACCAAGACTAATAGCACTTTAGTTATCACATCAAAGTGGTGTACTAGAGAGAGCAGGATAGCAAATATCTGATAGAACTCGTCAAAGCCATACTAACTCTAGAGCCACTAAAGATATAGCTACATATTCAGCCATTGTAGTGGAAACAACAACACAACATTGTTTCTTGCTAGTCCAAGAAACAAGACAACCATTGATAAACAAATAATTTCCACTTGTAGAACACATTGATAAGTGAGAGCTTTCCCAATTTGCATACGTATAACCCAAAGGCGAAAGTGAATATAGAGAATTGGAGTTTTGTTGGCATCAATAAACCAATCCAAAATCTTTAGTGCTTTTCAAATACTTCGAAACACGTTTATAAGACAAGAAGTACTAGTACGATGTGCAGAAACCAAACCAAACTTCTGAATAATATCTTCAATGAACTTTGTTTGATGCAGTAATAAAATATCCTTTTCTCGAAAATGTTGAATTTGAATATCAAGACATGAATATACGTTGTTAAAATACTGAGAATGCATGCTAAGGAGGATCATTGATGAGAAAATAGACAATCATAATGAGTCATAATAATTGACAAAGAAGAACAATTGATATTATCCAAGCATAATGCAAGTACAACTTATGAGAATGAGTGACTGAATGAGTGTGGGGAAGAGTGCCTTTTATAGCCTTACGGTAGGTGGTATTGGTAGGTGAAGAAAAGTGGAAAGGGACCATGGTAATCACCAATCGTGGTTTAAATAAACCATGCATACATGACCTAGCCTAAGGCTTTATTTGCAGTATGTTTTTTTGCCTTTTTTGTTCCAAAACAAAGAGGCTTTCGTGGATGTGATTGCACATTTCTCAACACCCCTCCTCAATCCCAACCGGAAAAGACACTGAGTATACAGAGGCTGTCGTGAGAAGAACCTTGCTAAGTGTAGACATGGAAGAAACAAAGACAACCATACAAAGCTACAAGCTATTACAATGCCTCACTAAGTGTGTAGAGGATGTAGTGTACAGAGGTTACATGAGGAGTATAGGAGCTTATGGTGAAACATTAGGCAAGTCCACATGTTAAAATTTAAAAAAGTCTATCAGAAAATGAGCTACAAGAGAGGGATTGGTGAGCCGTATCCTTTTGTTCTTGGGGTTCTTCTTCTCCTTCTTCTTCAATGTTATCTTGATCTTCTTTGACTGTAGCAAGATATGCTTATTGTGACGTTTTCTTAGCATAGAAAAATTTCTCAATACGCCCACTTTTCTTACAAAAATCATAGACTACACTCTTCTTCCCTTTTACATAGAGGAGTTGTTGGTCTCCTCTTGGGATGCTTGTTTCTCCCTTATTCTTGATCTTCTTTTCCTCTTCTAGGAGAGAGGCTTTGATGTCCACAAGTTTCTCGACTTTGGCATGTCGATTAATGTGGTCAAAACATTATCAAACTGACGTGGGAGACTTTTGAGAAGCACTCCAATGCAAATGTCTTCATTCATCTTCAAGGTGATTCTTGCAAGTTGTGTCAACAAGCTTTTCATATAATTAAAATGAATTGCAAGTGAGGTATTACTTTGCATATCAAGCCTAAAAAATTCAATTATTAAAATATATTTTGAGGATTTTTAATGAGCTCTAAATAGGGTTTCTAATCAATCCTATGTCGCATAAGAGGTTTCACAATCATCAACATGATGAATGTAGCTGTCATCAAGTTAGAGCTTGATAATAGCTTGAGCCTTATCATCATTTTTATCCCATACCATTGAAAGTGCAACTTCCGTTGGTTTCTTCTCTTGACCACTTGTGATTGACAACAAGCCTTTCTTCATAGTAGGATCAGTTTGATCCTAGTCTGCCATGTATGGAATCCAACACCATTGAGTCACAATGTTGGTGATTCCTTTCCCATTTTGAGATTCCAAGATTAACAGTAAATCAACTGCAAACAATGTAAATTTCAGTTGAGCACAAGTGCTAAGAAGCACTAGGTGATTACTAGGAGATTGTTATATCCTTGAACTTGGAATCTTTAAGATATTGCAAATTCAAGTCTGAGTCTTCCCCTCCTTGATTTGATGTTGGAGTTGCAAAAAAAAAAAAGAGAATAGTCCAACTGAAGTGTTGAATTTGAGTGTGTCAAAGGGCACAATAGGATTAGTGCTAATCAACATTAGTATTAATAAGAGATACAATGTAGTTGGCACTTGATGTTCAATCTTCTTCTTGCTGATTCGAAGTGGTAACTTAGCTGGGAAATCAGTATTGTAGTAGATCAGAGGGTCAGTGACATTGCTAAGCCAAAGGAAGTAGGAAAATAAAGAAAATTTTGAGCTTTGAGGTTGATGGCTACGGAGTCTGCATTAGGGTTTCTGTGAACTGAATACTTGATCATTTCCAAAGCTTTCTTTATACATCAGGCCACTAATTGAGTCATTCCAGTTTGAATTTTTGGCTCCCTCCACGTTTCCATGGATCTCTCACCTACCTCCATAGCTACCCACCTTTAGTGGAGGACATGAGTCTCTCTTCCCAGGCCATTTCAGCTATGATACGATGTTAAAATACTGAGAATGCATGCTAATTAGGGGGATCACTAATGAGCAAATAGACAATCATAATGAGACATAAGAATTGATAAAGATGAACAACTAATATTATCCAAGTGCAATGCAAGTACAACTAATGAGAATGACTGACTAAATGAGTTTGGGGATGAGTGCCTTTTATACGCTTATAGTAGGTGGTATTGGTAGGTGAAGAAAAGTGGAAAAAGACCATGGTAATCACCAACTATGGCTTTAATAATCCATGCACACATGACCTAGTCTAAGGCTTTATTTGCAAAACGTTTCTTTGCCTTGTTTGTTCCAAAGAAAGAGGCTTTGGTGGATGCGATTGCAAATTTGTCAACATATGTCTCCAAGATTGACCATGTCAAACATAGAAGATAAAATCTTCTTACTTGTTGATTCAGAAGGAAGTTGAGATTGTTAGAAACAAGTATGGTATCATCCACATATAGAGCAAGAATAACAAAACTATAATTGCAATGCTTGACATATAAGTTAGGATGTGAAGAACAAGAGATAAAACCTTTTTTTGTAAAGAAGAGATCAATCTTTTGATACCAAGCTTGTGAAGATTGTTTGAGACCATAGAGTGCCTGATGAAGTTAGCAAGTAAGATTTTCCTTATGTTTGAATACAAATCTCCTTGGTTGCTCCATGTTTATGTCTTCTTTTAAGTCACCATTAAGAAAAGTGGTTCTCACATCCATTTGGTGAACCTCCAAATTAAACTCAAAAGCAAAAACTAAAAAGACCCAATACTCGTAATACAAACAATAGGTGAGGAAGTTTCTTGATAATCAATTCCTACAATTTGTGAGAAACCTTTGGCAACTAGCCTTGCTTTGAATTTGTCAAATGTTCCATTCACTTTTGTTTTAGTTTTATAAACCCACTTGCATTTAATAATAGTACGTCTAGGTGGTAACTGTGTTAAAACCGATGTACCTTTAGAGAGAAGAGATTCATACTCAGCTTCCATGGCCTCATATCATTATTCCTTTTTTGGGGATGACATGGCATCACTATAAGAGATAGGGTCTTCAAAAATATTGAGAGCATTCTCAAGAATATCAGCATCATAAGCATGAAAAGTACGATGCTCATTATGAATTGGAAGATCAACATCCTCTAGTGATCTCGTCTGTCCAACATCCTTTTGAGACCATTTGCTACCCATAAATTACTCATTGAAAATAGTTTCACCTATCAAGTAGTAATAGGTATTTTACCAAAAGGAGCAATTGTAGAAGATGATTTTGCACAAATACTACTGTTAAGACTACTTCAGCACCCAAAAACATCAAAATAAGTCAGAATGAATGAACATACATTGTATGACATTAAGAATAGTCTTGTTTTTACGTTTATCAATACCATTCTATTGAGGAGAGTAGGGAACCATGTATTCATGATGAATACCTTGATTATTACAATAATAATCAAAATCATTTGAAATGCATCCTCCAGCATTATCATTGCAAAGTTTCTTAATGCAATGACTAGTATGAAGTTCTATAGCTTTTTGACATTTCTTAAAAGATATTAAATATTTTGATTTGTGTCCCAAGAGAAAAACATTGGTGTATCTTGAGAAGTCATCAATAAGAGTCATGAAATACCGATATTAAGATTTTGATGGAGGAAAAGGTTCACAAATATTAGTGTGAATAAGATTAAGTGAATCTCTACAATGAGTTGTGGTGGGAATGGAAAAGGGTTTGTGAAAATACTTTCCAAGTGCACAAATTTCACAAATACCCATATGAGAACAAACTTTGAATTCCATACCTTGAACATGCTGATAAATATTGAAAAGCTTTAAAAAATCCAAGTGAACAAAGCGGTAATGCCATATTTTACTATTAAGATCACTAGGAGCTATAACAACATTTACACAATTATAAGAAAGAGGGGGTATTAGAGACATAGCAAAAAATGAGGGGTATTTCTTATGCAAATCCCTTTTTTTTTTAATTTTAATTTTTGGTGGGCGTTGCTTAATCAATGTTTGAAGTGTGGTATAAGCGATGCGATTTTACGTCACAAATGAAGTCGCTTAATTGATGCATAATTACAATGTGTTAAGTGACATTTGCAATATGGATGGCATTGATTAAGTGATGGCATCACTTACACGACACTCTGTAAAGTTTAATTTCTTCATGGGCTAGGTCAATTCCTAACCCGCAAGAGAGAGAGAGAGCAAGTGTGTATTGCTACATGTATTGAGAGAGAGAGAGAGAGAGAGAGAGAGAGAGAGAGAGAGAGAGAGAGACAGAGACAGAGACAGAGACAGAGAGATAGAGAGATAGAGAGAGAAAAAGAGAAAGAGTCCTTGCCCCTCCCTCTTCGCCCTCCCCCCCACACACACACACTCATACACATACCCACCCACAAACTCTTTCCCCTGCCTCCTCCCTTCACCCCACATATACACACACACATTATGTGTATGTGTATGTGTGTGTGTGTGTGTGTGTGTGTGTGTGTGTGAGAGACCCATCTTCTTTCTTCGACCACGTGTCACATGGAGCATCGCCTCGAATATGTCATGTTGGTCACCTGATGAGTACCTCAAAGACATTCCAGGTAAGTATCTTCTCACAAGAACATTGCAACATACTATGGTCAAACACCCTAGGACCCATCACTTGATACCAATTGGAGAGAGAGAGAGAGAGACACACACACACACACACACAGAGAGAGAGAGAGAGAGAGAGAGAGAGATAAGAGCTAAGAGAAGATAAGATTTATTAACATCTCTAAGAGGCCAAAATGGCCTATGAGACTATAACCAATATAAATGGTATCATCATCTCTCATTAGAGAAGAAGAGATAGAAATAAATGTGTAGGTCTACATGGTGGATTGGGATGAAAGGTATGAGAAGTATGGAGAATTGAAAAAGCTAAAAAAACTAGGTTTACAAAAATTAAAGGAGTGTAAAATATCTCCTCAATCTATGGAATCCACCAAGACTCTACAAGCTAGCTCCAATTGCATCAGCACACCCATCTGCACCTGTGATGAGCAATCATGATGCGAATGTGACACATATGGGCATTCCTATGTCACTGAGTAGGTACTCTAGGGTGTTGTGGTCTATGTAATGTAGCTCTATCAACTATGATGCAGCCTGATGATGTCCCTCGATGACACCTATTAGTAGGAGATGTAATGTTTGAGGTGGCAACAACTGAGGGTTTAGCTACACTGAAAATGTTTGTAATTTCTCTCTGGAGGAGTGGATGAGGTTAGGGTTGCCTCCTATCTCGTAACAATACTACTCTTTGCTACTTGAGATCCAATATGAAAAGACCCAAATATCTTTGGTCCTCATAGTCCGTCACCTGTCTTAGTGGTCCAATATGAAAAGACCCAAATATCTTTGGTCCTCATAGTCCCTCACCTGTCTTAGTGGTCCAAATCCCTCCTAAAAGAGGCAATGATAGCAGCCTCACATATCATAGTATGTAGTACATGTGCAGATATAGTGCTCCGCTGATTCGGGTTCCCATCCACAAGATGGAACATCCTCTCATTGGCTACAATACGGCTCCATCGACGTATCTCAATCAACAATTGATGTGATGAGGTGAGAATCTAACCAATAGCAACTTGGAGTCCATGGGAGAGTTGAGTGTCCATGTATCTTGGCCTCACTATGAAACCATCATGAGAGAGTTGCAAGAATTGGCATTAGTTTTGTGCCTTTTTTGTGCCTAATGGGAAAGGGGGATTGGACCAATGTCAAGATTGTGGGAGAGAAGGAAGGAGTCTCGCTTGAAGCTTTCTTGCTTGCACAATGGGGGAAGACACACAAGGGTGGAGGCTAAAAACAGTTTTCCTCTTCTTAGTTGTGTAAGCCAAAAGAACTCTAGTACAAAGAAATAGAAGAACCCTATATATGGGTCTCAAACCAAACTCAACTAACTAAGGTGGCATACTAACTGAGCCACGAACTAGAGTAGATAAGGATAGCTATCATGTAGCTATTATTCATGGGCGGTGTACCAACCGCGTCTGCAACTGACAAGTCGGTGACATAAATATACAACGGTCACCCTGGCGTATCACGAGTGGAGCTCGATATCTCAACACTCCCCCTCGAGCTCAATCCCAATTCCTGCACACCAAGCAGGTCTCTGAACTTGCGCAGCTTCTCTGCGCCCAATGCCTTCGTGAATATGTCAGCTACCTGATCCTCTGTGCTGACATAAACTAGATCAATAAGACCTAGTAAAACCCTCT
This sequence comes from Lygodium microphyllum, assembly GCF_053477565.2. Taxonomy (NCBI): domain Eukaryota; kingdom Viridiplantae; phylum Streptophyta; class Polypodiopsida; order Schizaeales; family Lygodiaceae; genus Lygodium; species Lygodium microphyllum. The sequence continues at coordinate 1,873,132 of NC_141154.1, forward strand.
CTCGCACATAGTGATAATGCACCTCAATGTGCTTTGTTCTAGCATGATAGACTGGGTTATTTGCCAAGTGTATACTACTCATGTTGTCACAATAAATGACAACTGGCCCATCTGTAGACTGATGCATATCATAAAGTAGCTTATGCAACCAAGCTACCTCACATGCAGCCATTGCTGCACCCCTGTACTCAGCCTCTGTGCTCGACAAGGCAACTGTAGGCTATTTCTTGCTGCTCCAAGTGACTGCAGCACTCCCAAAAGAGAATACATATCCACTGGTAGATCGTCTATCAGAAATACTACCAGCCCAATCAGCATCAGTGTATCCATGCAACTGTATCTGAACCCCAGTCTCATAAAATAGTCCATACTGCAATGTGGACTTCACATACCTAAGTATGCGTCTAGCCGCATCCAAATGTGGTTTCCTTGGAGCCTGCATAAACTGACTTACCAATCCAACAGCATAGCTCAAATCTGGCCTGGTAATAGTCATATAAATCAAACTTCCTACTATGCGTCTGTACATAGTAGGGTCTTCTAGAAGCTCACCTGCATCTGTGCTCAGCTTCACATTTTGCTCCAAAGGAACTGAAATAGGCTTACAGCCTGTCATCCCATATTTGGACAGCATGTCCAATACATACTGCCTCTGCAAGAGCTGTATCCCACTTGGTGATCTAATCACTTCAATGCCCAAGAAATAACGCAGCTCTCCCAAATCCTTCATCTCAAACTTCTGCTTCAATAGCATTTTCACATGAAGGATATCTTCATCACTGCCACCTGTCATAATCAAATCATCAACATAAATGACAAGCAGCATAATACCTTTCTCTGTTTTTCTCACATAAAGTGAGAAATCTGCCTTGGAAATCTGAAAGCCAATAGTGACAAGATACTGTCCTATCTTGTCAGACCATGCTCTAGGTGCTTGCTTCAAGCCATACAAGGCTTTCTTCAACCTGCAAACAAACTCAGGATGAACAGCATGCACATAACCTGGTGGCTGCTCCATATAGACCTCTTCTTGCAAATCACCATGCAAGAAGGCATTCTTTACATCCATCTGATGTAAAGACCATCCCTTTGATGCAGCCATAGCAATGACTGCTCTTACGGTTGCCATCCTTGCAACCGGACTAAATGTTTCTTCATAGTCAATGCCATATGTTTGTGCATACCCCTTGACTACTAATCTTGCCTTGTATCTGTTCACAGAACCATCAGCATTGTGCTTCACCTTATAAACCCACTTACAGCCAATTGCATTCTTACCTTTAGGCAAAGGTACTAACTCCCATGTAGCATTTGCTTCCAAGGCATCCATTTCTTCATCCATGGCTTTCTCCCATTTTTCTTTTCCCATGGCTTGCTCAAAAGATGTGGGTTCTGGTTCCTGTATAACTTTGACCATATATGCATAGTGAATGGCTGTAAATCCATCATATTTCAGCCTATCCACAGGATACCTAGCTCTTGTAGACCTGCGCAAAGTAGGTTCACTCCCAGGTGCTCTCAAAACATCCCTGGTCTTCCTTACTCCAGGTGTAACAATAGAAGGAATACCCAACTCATCATCAATGCTCTGTTCTGAGCCACTGGATTCACCATCCACATAAGAGTGACCTGCATTCACATCAAACATGGGCTGATCAACCTTCTCTTTTCCTTTTCGTGATACCTGCATACCACTATCTGCATTGCTTTGAGAAGATTCTCCTGATCTCAATCTGCCTGTCCATGGCGAAGAATGTGAACCACTGCTAGAGGACGCTCCAGGTCCACTAATATTTTGTGACTGCTGCTGTGAATTCTGTGTAGCATTACCATTTTGTGCATCTTCATCATCAATCACATTTACTGGTTTATACCAGCTACTCATCTCATCAAAAACAACATCTCTGCTCACTGTAAACTTACGAGTAGAAGGGTTATAGCATCTATACCCTTTTTGCTGCAGAGAGTAACCAATAAAGATGCACTTCTCAGCTTTTGGATCCAACTTGGATCTCAACTCATCTGGCACATGTACATAGGCAATGCAACAAAAAATTTTCAAATGAGAAATATCTGGTTTCCTACCAGTATACCTCTCCTCTGGAGTCATTCCATGTATTGTTGCAGTGGGAGTCCTGTTCATTATGTAGACTGCTGTAGCAACTGCTTCAGCCCAATAAAAATCTGGCAAGTCTTTTTCATTGAGCATGGCACAAGATAGCTCTCCAATATGCATGTTTTTCCTTTCTGCAATTCCATTTTGTTGTGGGGTATAATTGCATGAATATTGCTGCTTTATGCCATGCTCCTGCAAGAACTTTGCAAACTCATTTGAGAGGTACTCTCCCCCTCCATCTGACCTTAGGCATTTTATTTGCAGACCTGTTTCTTTTTCAGCCATAGCTTTAAGGGTTTTGAAATGCCCAAAAACTTCACTTTTCTTTTTCATAAAATACACCCAAACTTTTCTGCTATAGTCATCAATAAAAGTGACAAAATAATGACAGCCTCCAAGAGATGCAGCTTTAGTAGTCCACACAGCAGAGTGGATTAATTCCAATGGCTTTTCACTCTCTTGAACATGTCTAGGAAATGGTTTCCTTGCCTGTTTTCCAAACTGACAGGCTTCACATACCTTATGCATTTCTGCAACCTTGAATTTGGGCAATCCTGCAACAATATTTTGGGCCTGCATTGATTTAAGTCGCTGTACATTAACATGACCAATGCGTTTATGCCAGATATCAATATCTGCAACTACACCGGTCCCATGTGCAAACATTGCTGCACTCAATTCAGACATGTCTGCATCCAATGTAAACATTCTGCCCTTCTTCTTTCCTTTTGCTATCAAGCGACCTTTATTTTTCATATCCTCAACAAAGCATCCATGAGGATTAAATCTGACCTGCAAGCCCTGTTCAACCATTTGACCAACTGAAACCAGATTCTTGGTGATATTCGGGACATGAAATACATCGGACAGGTATTTCTTTTTCCCATCCTGCATAGACAAGGGAATTTTTCCAATCTGCACAATAGGATGTGCAGTATCATCACCAGTCTCCACAAATCCTGGTTTTTCCATTTTCCTTGCATCCTCCATCCATTCTGCATGACCTGTCATGTGGTTTGATGCACCTGAGTCAACATACCATACATCATTGCTTTCTTCTGCACTTGTCACAGAATTGTTCATGTGCTGCACCATGAACAAATGCTCATTTCTGTCATCACCCTGTCTACTAGAAGATGCATAATTCCCTTGTTGCAGTTTTCCATTCATGATGTCATTCTGCTTTTTATAGCAGTCTTTAGCCATATGACCCATTTTACCACAGTAGTAGCATTCAACATTACTGTTTGCATTTTGACCTCTTTGCCATCCACCACGACCTCTTTGGCTCCCCCTGCCTCTAGAGTTACCACGTCCTCCTCCATAGGACTGGTTTTCTTGAGTCTGCTGCATATTCTGATTTCTACCACGGCCTCCAAATCGGCCTCCTCTACCTCTGCCTCTACCTCTTCCAGCATTTGAGTAGAAGACAGCTTCTTTTGAAGTTCCTCCTGAAGAAGATGCACCACCATTTCTCTGCTCCTCAGAAATTAGAAGAGCAATCAACTCCTCAAAGTCAGGAAATCTTTCACGAACGGAAATAGATGTTCGAAACTGTGCATAATCCTTTCCTAGACCATTCAAGGTCACAGAAACTAAATCATCATCTTCCACTGGCGACCCAATGGAAGCAAGTGCATCTGCAATCTTCTTCACCTTCATGTGGTAGTCATTGATACTCATATTTTCTCTTTGCACATTATGCAACTCTTGCTTGAGCTGCATTTTCCTGGCTTGTGTATTTGTGCTATACATCTTTGACAGAGTATCCCATGCCTCCTTTGGCGTACTTGCATCTTGAATATGCACAATCATAGAGTCTGAAATGCTGATTGACAGCCAATACATAACTTTCCTGGCTCTCTCATGCCATGTTTTAAATGCCTGCATTTGTTGTTGATTGGGAACATCAGGAAGAACTGGTTCTTCTTCATTTCCTGCAACAAATTCCCAATATCCTTTTCCCATAAGGAAATTCGTCATTCTAAACTTCCATGCCTGGAAGTTGTTCTTGTCAAGCTTTTCAGTGACAATCTGTGAAAGAGAATCAGGCGCCATTACAGAATACTGCAAGAAATTCTGTCACTGCAAAAAACACAGCTTCACCCTCACAAGGGCAAATCTGCAAAACTGGCGAAAGTGGTATTTGACCACACAGTCACTTCCTAGTGACGATTTTGCATAAACAGGAACCAAGGATGATTCTGAAACTCCCAATGTCTCTGCGCACAAGCATACGATGCAATTTCTACAGTAACTTTTCACCGACCTGTAGAACAGTGGTCGCACAGCATAAAACTGAGCCTTTTCTTGAGTGCGTGCAGAAAACTTCCGTCTGCAAAACAGGCCCCGAAATGGCCTCAAATAAAAAAAACAAGGTCGCCAAGGGCTAAAGGCCTTTCCCGCAGCATATACTGCCCTCTTGCTTCACCGCGAAGGACGTCTCAACCTGAGACAATGCACTCCTGCAATTTCCGGCTGTGCTACCTGCAGAGATCTGCTCCCAAAACAGGAAATGAAAGCAACACTGCTCCTCTTACCAGACCACCGCGAGCTTGGCTTGCTTTCTTGAGCTCCTTACCACGAACAAGGCTCTGATACCATGTTAAGATTGTGGGAGAGAAGGAAGGAGTCTCGCTTGAAGCTTTCTTGCTTGCACAATGGGGGAAGACACACAAGGGTGGAGGCTGAAAACAGTTTTCCTCTTCTTAGTTGTGTAAGCCAAAAGAACTCTAGTACAAAGAAATAGAAGAACCCTATATATGGGTCTCAAACCAAACTCAACTAACTAAGGTGGCATACTAACTGAGCCACGAACTAGAGTAGATAAGGATAGCTATCATGTAGCTATTATTCATGGGCGGTGTACCAACCGCGTCTGCAACTGACAAGTCGGTGACATAAATATACAACGGTCACCCTGGCGTATCACGAGTGGAGCTCGATATCTCAACAACCAAGTCCTTCATGTCTCCACTTTGGTGATATCTGCTCAGATCACACTATTAAGCTCTACACAACTAAGACTCAAAGTAGGGAAATCAAGGCTATCATCCAACAGTGGCAGTCTGTCTATACTCATGCCATGCATGTAAGTTTAGCCACGTACTCATATGTGCATACCAACACTATCTATCTCCCTCTGTTGTGCAAGCTGTCTTGAAGACTCTAGGGCTAGTCTAGGATATTGATCTTTAAGGAGATGCCATATCCTATGGCGGAAAGTAATTGCTTGGAATAATGCCTCAACTACCATGGATGCAATGCCCAATTCTACTTGGATGATCTCCTATGGTAAGGAGGCTTTTGCCCTTATCATACGTGCTATCCTCATGACCATTGGTCTTTCCATATGTTCCCAACAATCATAATGTTTTGCTTTTGGTCCATCACAAACCATAAGTGGAATTCATCTAGAATGATAAAGGCTTGGGATCCAAATGGCTGCCCCATAGAGTAGTGTGGGCATAACTAAAGTGTCAAAAAGCCACAATTTGGTACGAGGCTCTTGAAACTCTATGTATGCATATTGTCGCTCTAGGGTACCCAAAACTATATACACCCATGCAAGCCTAGCCTTTGAATTTTCCTTCCAGGAAAACTTTGGCCCTTTGAAAGTGACCCCAAGGTATACATATTGTCTAACCATTTCCACAAGCTAACCGTTATACATAAAGTGATGCTCTGAACATGTCACCCAAGCTGTTAGGTGTTAAAGACCATAATTTTAGTCTTTCTAAGATTAACCTTGAGACCTTTATCTTCACAAAACACATGCAATGCATCTAGATCTCATTGAAGTCCCTCGGGTGAATTTGAGATGAGCACCATATCATCTGCATACAAGAAAATTGGTATCAATACCCCAACCAAGCTGGCTCTCATACCACCCCATCTTTGTATGTAATTTGAAATCTCATCAATGTACAATCCAAACAATAGAGGAGAGAGGGAAAAGCCTTGCTTTACACCAACTAGGCTACACACCAAGTCTCTTTTACTTGTATAAAATTGGTATTTTAAAAATACCTTATTTTGAACCCGCATGATGCACACATATATTCATGAGTAACTTACCCGATTAGTACGGTAGTTGTTAGCGACCAATGGATCTCCACTCTTAAAAATCAGCACTATTGTGTGGTCACACCAACTTACTCAAAACCCCTCACGTACGGATCATTGAAGAGATTTGCCAAGGTAGGGGCCAGTGCATAACATGCATGTGCAAAATGCTCTGCCAGAAGGCCATCTTGATCATGTGCTCTCCCATTCTTCAACCTCCAAATGGCATATCTCACCATCTTTTCCATAAATAAACCACATTGTGTTGACCTAGAGTTTGATGTACAGGGTATGTGCTCTTGTGATGGAACATCATACAGTGCCCTAGCATGTTCATGTAATACCGTAGGTGATGTCAACTAAATTGGGGGTTGTCTCACACAAAATTTCCTTCATGTCTTCTTGTTATCTCTATTCAAAAAGAGCCGATACATCTCTGAATGTAGTTTGGCTAAATAATCTCTATTCTTTTTATGCACAAGACAATGAACGATATTCCTTGCTTGTTTGTGTGTGCATGTCTCTAGTGTAATATCCCTCTGTGGACGGCTGTCTGCACTCATCATCATACAAAGCATTTTGAGGGGAAGTACATATGCATATTGCTATAGAGCCCATCTTACATGGGAATGCCTTTGAAGCTACAACATGTAAAATCTTCACTAGAGATCTAGTGACATCTTCCAGTGGTTCATGTTGGTCTAGATGGCTTAAACCATCTTGTATTGCATCACTATAGATATGCAATGTTTGCTCTAGAAATTCATAATGTGGAAACGAGTGTGGGAATGTGTGTAACTGTGTGCATGTTTCTTGTCTTTGACCATATGTTAGAGTAAATTTTAGGATCACATGGTTGGTTGCTATACCAATCAGCTTATCAGATATCTCAAAATGCTTAATTTCTAGGATTAATGCTGCCAAGCCCATTACATAGTCCACAACGTTGGCCCCTTTTTTGTTGTTCCAACAAGTGAAAGCATCCACCCTCAAAAATCTTAATAGACCATTGAATATAGCCAATTTGTGAGAACTGTCTAAAGCTAGAAAATGGGATCCATATGTTGTCACCTCCTTATCTTGAGATGTCCTGGCAAGACCTGATTCATCCGATGCCAATTCCTTAAACATTTCACGTTCAGTATCATAAAAGGAGGATTGCTCACTTCTTGTTTGAGCATTAAAGTCTCCCACTAGTAGAATGTCCCCAGTGCTTGTGTATCTCATAATATCCTCATGTAATACTTCAAATTGTGATCCCTCCCTAAGACCAAATGTTGAAAAAACAAGTGGGAAGTAACATATTGGAACATATAGATCCCTCGGGTGCCCTATCCTCAGCCTTATCCACACATATCTAGCATGAACATCTCATGAAACCACATGAATCATTTCTTGGAGGCTCTCACGATAAGGAATAGCCACCCCACTTAACCCTGTGGTTCCTCCTGGTCTATGGGGTTGAGGTCTATAGACACTCTCCCATTTGTATCCCACAACATTCGATAATCTAGAATTTACACATTCATGTGTCTTTGTATAAATAGCCATGTCTATCCCACAAAATGTATCCTCAAAATAACCTGCATCAAGTCTCATTGAACCATTACAATTTCTAAGGGATATCTTTAGAGTCTCATAGGCCTCATACCATCATTGTGACCTCCATTTTGCTATGACTACTCTGCCATCTCTATACACAACATACTTGCCTTCTTTATGTGCCTCTAACACTTTTGGCATGCTAGCCCTCTTGTGCTCCAACTATGCGGGTGTGAGATCCTCATTGAGATAAGTCTGTTTGCCCTTCAAAGTCTTTCTCTTTGATAAGAGGCCCTTTTGCTATCCATGTCCTCAAATTTCAGCATGGAGATCTGACCTCTTTTGTCATTTGGATCACCTATCCTCCAAGCATCCATAATGTGCATCTCATATGCACCCATCTTAGCACAAAGTGTTTTTGCATCCTCTTGGGGGTTTCCTTTTTTAGCCCATCCCACCACACATATATGCAATGCACGAAGTTTCCTCTTTTCTTCCTCCTCTAGTATTGTGTTCATCATTTCTACTTTGTTCTGAGGCATCCCTTTGTTTCTTTTGACTACCTCAATCCATTGAGAATTTTTGCTTATTATATTTTGAACATTTTCTACTTTCTTTTGAGCTCCATCTACCACATTCACCCATGTGTACATGTATTTTTTAAAAATTTCCACCTCTTTCTCTAAATTTGGTGCGTTTGGCATTGTTGTTTGTGCATCCATCATTGACTTCTATGTCCCTAATTCATTCTTACATGACTCCTTGAGTTCAACAATCTCCATGTCCTTTGCTACTATGCATCCATTTGTATCAACTTTCAATGCATCCATATCTGCTTTCCAAGTGTCCCTTGCCATGTTCAAGCTATCTATCATATCCATTTGTAAGTGAACCTTGATTTCTTTATATTTTGCATCATCTCAACTATTAGAGCATGATTTCCCATTTGTTTCTATAGTAACACAGTTCTTTTTTGAATGTCTCTTGCAAATTTTCATACATATCTTGTTGCTTTGTATCCATGTCATTCATGACTTTTTGTTGCATGTTTCCATACACCTTCATGCACGCTTATGAGGGCTTTCATGTCATCCAAACCATGTGTTGCAAAATTAGCCTTTGCATATTTGTCCATCGCTTGGCACTTGTGGGAGTGGAATTTTCACGGGTTGTCCTTCTATTTTGTTTGTAGTAGAAATTTTTGTCCTTATTGGGTGTCTTGTAGTGCCCTTCGGATGCAGTGCCTCCTATGGTTAGCCCAACTGGTTGCGTATCAATTTCAGTTTCATGTCCAGTCGTTTCTTTATCAGTAGTCTCTACCATCTTGCAATCAAAGGGAGCCACTTAGTTAGCTTACATTTGCACCTTACATTGTCCCACATTCACCGTACAAAGACCCCTAAACAACTACCAATACATCTACAGCTTCAAGGATAGCATGTGTCCTTATGTACGGACCTAACCCTACAGGAGAGCGGTGGCTATCCCCTTGTGCAAAAACATACGTGCATACATACACACACACACACACACACACACACACAGAAACACACAATGCTCCATGCAAAATTCTCTCTGTTGTTAACGCAACAAAGCTTTGTTATAATCAAACGAGTCTCTCTCTCTCTCTCCCTCTCTCTCTCTCCACCCCTATGTGGAAGCGTTGCTTGAATCCAATAGCTTCTTCCATGGCTCCCAAGAGATATTGACATGCTGAGTGAGGTCACGCTCAGAGAACTCCTCAATGTGAGGATATAGTCGTTACTGAAGCACAATTGAAAGTTAACCCCGAATCCATTCACCCCGAAGGACGGGTTATTCCACAACCAACCAAGGTTGTGACCATAAACTGTAATAACGGTGGATGGTCGAACGGAGATAATAAGGTTAGTACATAAAAAAAGGATCACGATTAGTTAGAAATTATTTAAACTTGTAGAATTATGTTAGTATTATCAATTTATTTTTGGGAAGGAACACAAAAATTGATAAAGCGGATAGATTCTATGCATCGCTACATTGACAACTATGTTAAAAATGTTTTATGCTTATGATTGCTTTCGGATTTGTGAATGATGAGTTATGACTCTTATGATTCAGGGCTTTCACAGCCGGATGAGTTGTGGATTGTGGTGGTTTCAGATATTGGGATCCCCAAACCCAATGTTTCCTAGCACTCTGTGGTGTGAAAAAACTCACATACGGGTGGGGGTCCTATGCTCCCGAGGGAGGTATGCGTTTTTTATATTCGATCACTCGAGCACTTGAGAGGGCAAAGGACTGAGTGATAAGTGCCCTTGTTATGTAGGAGGACTTAAAAGGCTCAAGGAAACTTAGAGGGGATCTGAGCCAGTAAATTCTCTATTGACAGCAGATGGAGTGCGATCACATACAGCCCCGATCCTGAGGGATTGGAAGGTCCTATCCTAAGCTAAATGATGTCTTTTTGTGAAAAGATGGTTTTGTACCACTCTGCGGAGTGATGGTAAAATAAATTTTTTGATTTTTGATTTTTTTTTAATTTTCTAAAGATTGAGTTTAACAAACCTAGTTTAAAGGAGTAATAAAAGAAAGCTGATTTTATATGTCCAAATAATGTGGTAGTATTCTTTGTTGATTAGAAATCTAAGCAAACCCCATCGAGGAAACTAGGAGGCTTTGATCAAGACGATTGGACACCTATGGCTGGGTGGACTCGATAATTTGGGTAACTTTCCAACATTAGATAAAGCTGATTAAATCGTGACCCTCCCAATATTGATACTATTATTTCCCAGGTTTAACACCATTTAAGGGGGCCAGAGCTAAGATTTTACCTTATGAGTAGGGGGATCGAGTTACACTCCCCCTTGTCTCTCACTCTCTTTAAACCAAGTGCAGTGTTAACCTCACTCCTGTCTTTGATTGATTCCAAAGTAGTTTTTCTTAGGTAGGTGTTAGATTGTTCTTAGGGGTGACTTGTTTACGCTTCCCCTATGAAGTAGAATTGAGATTCCCATGTTCAACTAAGTCCAATGTTTCCCGTGGGGATATAAGATGGTGATGTGCATGGATATGAATTTTAGTCGACTACTAAGAGGACTCCTTTGGGTTTGTTGGAGGAGGGACCTCACACGTGGTATTAAAGCCTAGGTTTCAAAGAGCCTTTAGTGTAAGGTTAAGTTTTCAACATATAAAAGGAATCAATAAAATAACCACACTTATTTGAAGGAAATTGTTGTTGAATATCTTGCACTAACACTAGCATACACATTGTACCCACAAGGACTTAACGATGAAGAAGCTACATATTTGTGGAATATTTTTCCCATCATGTATCAATTATCCTTAGGGTTGAATAAATTCTCATACCATGAGGCTATATTTGAGATAATGGAGATGATCTTTATGCCTCTAATTGTATTGTAAGCTCATCCTAACTCATGGTATATGAGAGACTTTTGGCCAAGGAATAGGTCAGATATGGAGATATATTGTGGGAATAATATCCTTCTTCATTATGAACTATGGAGGATTCTATGGGTTGAACAACTAAGGATATTTGAGATATACCTCTTATTTAGTGCCTTTGTTGAATGGTTACTAGACATTGGGAATGAGCCTATACCTGAAACCTTGTGGGTATATCAAAAAGTGCTATAAATAGTACCATCCGAGAGAGTTGTTATAGTACTAAGAAGGCCTTATTTTGGTATATGATGTTTTGGTTATCCCCAAGATCCACCATATTATGTTGTTTGCCATGTACATGAGAATCTCCCAAGCTATGAGAATATAGACCCTGATACTTTTCATGGGGAAAGAATCCATGAGATGATGTATTGGTACATCATAGTATGATCAATACATCTTTGTAAATACTTTTCATAAATATAAAGTCTCATTATTATTTTTAAAGAGTGTGAGTTATGAGCTTATGATGATAATTGAGCTGCTTTGACAAGTTAATGATGAACTACGCTTCATGCAAGTGATTTTTGAGATCATGTACTCCACTGCTTGCTAGTCAAACATGTTGGATTTAAGAGAAAGAGTAATGGCTATCTTAGAGAAGAGTCCTCTATGGAGTTGTTTAAGCTTATGAAGGGGCTAAAACTGGAGCCCAAACCTAGGGAAGGGACGATCCTTACTTTTACTTACTCTCAACTCTATATAAAGATGTGAAAGTCCATCTCAAGTTGTTAAAATGGCTAAAAGACCTCAAATTGATAGGACTTTATAAGTATGATACTCTTCAAAATGTTAAGGCAATATATATAGATGGAAAATTTATAATAAGAACTAAATGAATGTATGACAAATATACAAAGGTTATTTCTCCTGATAGGATATCTCTTATCGAGAGTGTAAAGTCAAAAATTTATGAGCTTCTAGAGCATCCCAATATCCCAAAATCTTATCGATTCCTAGAGACACCTCGTTTTGTAACAAACAAGTTATAGAGATAATCAAAATCACCAATTGGTACAAATTAATGAAACATACAAGGAACTTCAAGAGAAGAATTTTCTTCTCAAGTAGACACCAACATCTAGGTTTAGCGGTGAAGGAACCAAGGTAGAGCAAGATGTAGAAGCGTGGATTGAGGCTTTGGATGACTCTTTCCTAGCAGTTGAAACTACTACTACAAATTAGTCCATGATTTTTCGTCTTCCTCTTACTGGCTAAGCTTTGGTGGAAACAGTTTTGCTAAGATAAAGGGGTAATAAAAGCTTCCCAAACTTGGGAGGAGATCAAAGAAGTTGTGAAAAGGACGTTATCTTCCCCCATCTTTTAAATCCATCAAGATAAATGAATTCTACAACTTACAACAATTAAGCCTAACCCCAAAAGGATACTATTATAAGTTTGTGAGTCTGTGCAAATATACACCCCCCAATGACAACGTTTCAACAAATTGCAAGGTTCTGCCAAGGACTAAATCCACCTTTGAATACTTGCCTTGAATCAATGAGACCAAAAACTCTTGAAGATGCTCTTATGCAAGCAAAACCTATGGCCAAGGAAATCGCTCGAAATGGCCAAAGGAAATTTCCAATAAACAACTATGGAAGGGGCTACCCAAATCGTGATGTCAACATGGCCAATGCCAGAGGGAATGGTGGAGATAATACAATCACCCAAGGACCAAATGGAATAGGAATCATGCAATGCTACCCATGAAGAAGGATTTGACACCTAAGGGAAAATTATCCTATAACCGTCCTCAAAATCCTAGCCCAAACCTGGTTGGTGGAAGAGGCCAAGGGAATGGAAACAACATCCCATGCCATGGACATGAAAGAATAGCTAGTGCCAGAGTAAATACCATGATTGGATAGCCGAGGAATGCACGTTAGGTGAAGAAATTGAAGAAGGATCCATTCATGTTTTCATGGAAAGGAAATGAGTGGATCACCAATGTTCTATAATTCGATCTCCAGCTACTTACAAGGGTACATTGTTTATAATCTTAATTGTTTGTGGTAGCACCCATTCCTTTCTTGCACCCAAGATAGTTAAAAGATTGCATCTAGAATCTAGGGGACAAGTGAAATGATAGTAGAATTGGCTAGTGGGAAGGAAATTGCCTCAATCAAAACTGTAGGAAAACTTCAATTTGAGTTAGAAAGCTATATAACTGAAGTAGAATTTCAAATCGTACCACTAGGATTGAAGAAAGGTCAACCAATCTACATGATCTAGTTGAACAAAGTCGAAAAGACTAATGAAGGCACTCTGCCTTCCTGAATCAACGACTTCGAGGATGTCTTTCCAAAAGAATTGACTTAACTACGTCCAATGCACGAGCTTGATGATGAAATAAAATTGATTCTTGGAGCTGAGTCAATGTCAAAACGACCGTACAAAATGTATATTCCTGAAGCTATTGAACTTAAGGAACAAGTGAGGCAACTCATAGAGCAAGGATTTTTCCGCCCAAGTAATTCACCTTGGCGAGTGCCTGCCCTCTTCTAGAAAAACAAGGACAAAACACTTAGACTCTCCATTAACTTCTGAGGACTAAACCAATTTACAATAAACAACAAGTATCCCATACCTAGGATAGATTAACTTTTAGATCGCCTACATAGAGCTAAGGTTTTTTCCAAGATTGATCTAAGATCTAGATACTATCAAATTTTACTACAAGAATACAGGCGTATAGCGAGGATGATTTCCAATGTAAATTAGTGGTGTCACTATTTGCATCACAAATGCGACACAAATAGCGATGATACTCAGGCGAAAAAAAGCGGACCAAAACTCGAGCGCATCATTTTGTGCGAACGAATGAAAGAGAGAGTGAAAGGGAGAGCGAACTGCATCTTGCGTTCGAGAGGGAGAGGGAGAGAAAGAGAGAAAGAGAGAGAAGGAAAGCTTCTCACCGCCGCCGCCGCCGTTTGCGAAGAAGAGGAGGAAGTGTACAAAGGGCGAAGAGGAGCCGCCGTCGCAAAGAGGAGCCGTCGAATCTTTTCTCGGGCCTTTGCAGTGAGTGCATTGTTCCCTCTTGCTTTGTTTTTGTTTTTTCTCCTTTTCTTTTTCTTGTTTTTGTTAAAAATCATGTGTATTGAGAGAGAAAGAGAAATGAGAGAGGGAGAGGAAGAGAGAAAAAGAAAGAAGAAACGAGAGAGAGAGAGGGAAAAAACATTAAACATAATAGAGAAAGAGCGAAAGAGAGAGAGAGGAGAATGAATGAATAAAAAACAAAGAGAAGGTAAGATCATGTTCTTTAATTTCTTATTTTCTTATTTGTAGTAGTAATAGTAGTAGTTCTTTAATTTCTTATTTTCTTGTTTGTAGTGGTACTAGTAGTAGTTCTTTAATTTATTCTTTTCTTGTTTTTTGTAGTAGTAGTGGTAGTAGTGGTAGTAGTAGTACTAGTTGTTGTTTTTTTTAAATTTCTTCTTTTCTTCTTTTCTTGTTTGATGTTGTTGTGGTAGTGGTAGTGGTTTTTTTTTTCTTGTTTGCTGTTGTAGTGGTAGTGGTAGTGGTAGTGGTAGTGGTAGTGGTAGTGGTAGTGGTAGTGGTAGTGGTAGTGGTAGTGGCAATGGCAGTGGCAGTGGCAGTGGTAGTGGTTGTTGTTGTTATTGTTTAATTTCTTATTTTCTTGTTTGTTGTTGTTGTGGTATTCATAGTCCTGGTCGTAGTCGTTGTAGTTGTGGTCGTAGTAGCAGTAGTAGTAGTTTTCTTGTTTGTTGTTGTTGTTTTTTTTTTTTCTTGTTTATTGTTGTTTAGTTTTATTTTTAGTAGTAGTAGTAGTAGTAGTAGTAGTAGTAGTAGTGGCGACGTCCTTGTAGTAGTAGTAGTAGTGGTAGTAGTGGTAGTAGTGGTAGTAGTGGCGACGTCCAGCAAGGTCCAGTACGTCCGACAAGGTCCAGTGCAATACCATGGGATAGGAAACACTCCCAAATGTGGTAGTGGTAGTGGGTTTTTTTTTTCTTGTTTGCTGTTGTAGTGGTAGTGGTAGTGGTAGTGGTAGTAGTAGTGGTAGTGATAGTGGCAATGGCAGTGGCAGTGGCAGTGGTAGTGGTAGTTGTTGTTATTGTTTAATTTCTTATTTTTTTATTTGTTGTTTTCATGGTAGTCATTGTTTAATTTCTTATTTTCTTGTTTGTTGTTGTTATGGTATTCATAGTCCTGGTCGTAGTAGTAGTAGTAGTAGTTTTCTTGTTTGTTGTTGTTGTTGTTTTTTTTTTCTTGTTTATTGTTGTTTAGTTTTATTGTTTGTAGTAGTAGTAGTAGTAGTAGTAGTAGTAGTAGTGGTAGTGGTAGTGGTAGTGGTAGTGGTAGTGGTAGTGGTAGTGGTAGTGGTAGTGGTAGTAGTAGTGGTAGTAGTAGTGGTAGTGGCGACATCCGGCAAGGTCCAGTGCAATACCACGGGACAGGAAACACTCCGAAATACGTTAATTTGTGGGTGGGTGGAGACTTTACATACATTAATTTTGTTGAGTTATAAGAGAAGAAATCCCATCTCAAACAATTTAAGAAAGAAAAAAAGAATGATAACAAAAACAAATTATTTGTCGTAACCTAGACCAAATGGAAAATGATGAAGGTCGTGATGTTCAAGATCATGAGGCGTATCTTAAAAGAGTGTGTCCCATGTCCTTGCTCTCAATGTAAGTTGGCAATTAGATGAAAACGTCGATTGTCTATAGAACATGCACAACACTTTGACGAGTTTCAATCAGAGATCATTGATCAGGCGATCTTAGATTTTGAGCAAACGGTAAGAAAAGTGTATATCAATCATGCATTGTATTTGTTGAATATCATATACAAAAACATTGGGTGTGGTTGGAAAATTTTCTATCTAGGGAGATGATGTCTCGTCCCAAGGAGGAGTTCACCCTTTGCGGCCAATTAGAAGAGTTCGTGGGTGTGCAATGGACGGAGTGCTTGAGCCAATCCACCACTTGGAAGGTACTACCCGATCTATACCATCAATACCAGAGGAGACATGCAGCCTTCCAGACTTTCCTACAATCTTGCAGCCTAAGATGGAGGCAATGATCGATGCATTGATGCCCATGGATGTCAAGACATGTGATCCGGTTAGAGAGAAAGCATCCATACCATTATAAGATAGGTGCCAAGTATCTCACATGAAGACACTGCTTGCAATCCTAAGTATGCAAGAAAAATACGGGTGGAGCGATGCGAGTGTGATTGAGTTGTTCATGTACCTTGTACGTACGTTTTCTTGATTTCTTTTCGACACTATCATAAAAAACATATGTGGTTTTTGAAGGTGTTTAATGATTTTTTTTAAGGTTATTGAAGTATCATATATTACCACTTGTAAATACCATGCCTGAGTCTTGTGATGATGCGTGACATGTTTTATGAAAGCTTGGCATGGACTACAACAGAATCCATGCATGTATCAATGATTGCATACTGTTTCGAGGAGAATACGAGACTGGAGATATGTCCAAATTGTGGTGCTCACAAGTATCTACATTAACATCATATTTTGTTAGTATGCTAGAAAAGATAGAGGTGAGCCAAGGAATCTTCGGCTCGATCTTGCTATGGATGGCATGAACCCATTCGGTTTGCACTCAACTTCTTACAATGTGTGGCCTATAGTCCTTGTCAACTACAATATCCCTCCATGGATTTCTACAAAAAAAGGAGATCTCATCCTTAGCTTGCCCTTTTTGAGCTACAAAGTAAAAAATATGGACATGTATCTTCGTCCATTAGTCGATGAGCTTAAGATTTTGTGGGAGGAGGGGGTCACCGTGGATGATATGAGCAAGCATGATGGTCGACGGTACGCCAATATTCGAGCCATTCTCATGTGGACCATGCATAAATTTCCAAGATTTGAAGAGTGCTCAAGTAAGTAGACTTCCATTCTCATTGGTTTTATCTATCATAGCTCATTCAAGTTTGTATTGACTAAATAGACTTATTGCGGCAAGTCTAGTTATCTTAGGTTATCATGTATGTCCATTGTGTGGGCCACAATTAGACTCTCAAAGGTCACGAACCATGAAGAAGATGGTATATCAATGATATGACGCTTTCTTGCCAAAGGGTCATGAACTCAGGGAAGGTTTTCTTGGACGATCTCCAGCACATATGAACACCCAAAGCTGGTACGAGCTGAAAATGGTCCACACAAAGTCACATCCAAATGAAATGGGATGGTTCTAAGTTTTCTACAAGTTGTTGTATTGGATCCACTTACAAATCAACCACTTGTTGGATCCCATGCATATTTTCAAGAATGTGGGCAGCTTACTATGGAACCACATCACAGGAAAGAGAGACAGTGTAGGGGCATGAATTGATTTGAAGGAGGTAGGCAAGATGGAGGCGCTTTGGCCGTAGTTGAGTGCTGATGGTTGCTTGCAGCTAGCTCGCACTCCTTGGGTTTTGTTCACTAAAGAAGAGCGCATTATGAGGCAAATAGTCAAGTCTATCCACACTCCGATCGGTATGACGCATTCTCTTAGGTCCTCATTTTCTAAAGATGATCAATTATCAGGGCTAAAATCCCACGATTGGCATAAGATATGTCAGGTTTTAACTACAAATGGATTATAAGTGGCGTGCGTATTTTGCTATTTGGAGTGTAGTCATTGTTCAAAATGCTTCCTCTTTTGTGGCAATTTGTACTACTGATCGCAATCACAGGATGCCTTACTCTAGAAATATGTAGGGCGATTTATTGGTTGTCAACTTTAGTGTAATGGATCTCACAAAAGGAGATTAAGACGTCCTCTATTGAATCCGCAAGGCAGGGAGCAGTTGAGATGGTCTATCTCTTTGAGAAATACCTACCTACCAGCATGCTCACGATACAAATCGACCTTCTTGTGCATCTTGTAGATTAAGTGGAGATTATTGGACCTGTCCATACGCGATGGATATTCTTCTTGGACCGCTTCATGAAAATCGTGAAAGGCTTTGTGTGACAACGAGCTCAACCAGAAAGTCGCATGGCTGAAGGTGGGTTGGTTTCTAAGGTGTTAGTACATATTTCATAATGGCGACTAATGGTGGATTCAGACAACAATATGCTATGGTCGTTGAAGGGCAATGATAGAATCACCGGAGATGTGGTGGTTGGAAATGGGGTAGAAAAAAGAATGGATGCTACAATGAAGGGAAAAGTGAATCACTTTTGTATGTTGTACCATGCCTCCATGGAGAGGTGGCTCGCTAGGTATGCGCAAGCTAGAAAAGATCGGGAAGAAGTGCAATTTAAATTTCAGCGTAGTATGCGCCATCGACTGATTCGATATCCCAAGGGCATGGGTGAGATACCACGGTTTATGTCAACATGATGGTTGCATGGAGCTTTGACCGCCATGTCTTGCAAAGGGACAGAGGTCTCAACCGAGGAGTGGGAATTCTCAAGAAAATGTAGTCCAAAGGTGATGACATGTTTAGGGTTTGTCGTATCGATATTTTATATGCGACAACTAATTAAGTGTTTCAATGTACAGTACAAAATATTAGTGCAACGTGGTCGCGCGAATAACATTTCCACATGGAGTGTATTGACAAAATGCGCTCCACAATAGATTGTGGTATCATGGCAAAGTTCGAGCAAAAGAGCCGACGATGAGCAACAGATCCAAACACGGTTATAAATGAGATGGAGTATTTTGGAAACTTACAAAGTATTATCAAGGTGGATTATTGTAGCTTCTCCATGATCCTATTCGATGTGCAATGGTTCAAAGTGGTACTTAAAGGAGCTCAGACAAGTCGTATGGATTTCTCGAAATAGATGTCAAAAAAAGATGGACGGATTTGTGTGACATGTTTGTGTTGCCAACCCATTGTGAACAGGTGAACTCATGTTTTTTTAAAATTTATTATAACATGGTACATGCCGCAAAAGTTAAATCTCTCTTATATGTGATATTGAAGATGTAATTTTCTATCTAAACCCCCAATAACTTCGATGGTGGTATGTTATACTTTCAACTCCCCGAAGTGCGAGAGTATATGATCAAAGCAATGTTTTGAGCATAGATGAGGACATTATGCAAATAGAGGGGTCAATATTGCAAGGGGTGGAGGCCACCAAAAGATTGGAGCATGTAGAGGAGCCATAATTGGGTAAAAATGATGAAAATGCACAAATCCAAGAATTCTTTGAGAATGAGGTGGACTCATCCTTTTGTGATGACATGTCTATCGACCTTCCAGTATATGTGGAGTTGTGTCAGGAGATTGACATGGGACCATAGGGTACTTCATACTTGGAGCATCCACCTAGTCAATTTGTTCAAAAATCGCTTATAAGGGTACATAAAATATGCATTTTAAGTAAGATCATTTTTTAAAGATTTATATTACTGTATGATTTATATTGATTATGCTAACATCAATTTTTGTCTATGCAGGTGACCTTTATGGATATTTAGATCAGCATGATGAGTCAAGGGATGAGCGACAAGGAGCTATAGGAGATCTTCATGTATATGTCTCCAGATCAGATGGCTTGATTGAGAGATATGGCAGACTAGGAGCTATCTCAGATACCATCAGACCATTTTATTAGATCTACTTTGGTGTGCTTTGATGCTTCAGTTTCCAGTAGACGAGATCGATGCTCGAGACTTGGGCTAAATGAGGGAGTGGTTCTAGGGGATGCTATAGAGACATGGATGCAGTGAGCCCACAGTCGCTCAGGATACAGGTGCTACTCCTTACTCTCGTGGAGATTTGAGAGAGCCTAGCTGAGGTGGTTGTTGTGGAGGTACCGACGCAATGTCTTTGTCTCGTCATTCTGTTGGAGTTGCATCACCTGTGGGATTTGTCACACTTGTGGGATTTGTCACATCCACGTGTGGAGACGTCTACTCCAATCACTCCAGCTTTTGCTCAGTCTTTCGCAAGTGGCACCCCTATGGGTGCTACTTCGAGAGATACTATCCTCGTATCTACACTAGATGTATCGGGGTCTCTTGGATATGCCCAGGAGCGTGGTCGCACCTGGGAGAGGACACATCTTAGGTATACCCCAGAGGGGTATGGAAACCTTGTAGATGATAGAACATGAGCCATCATCATGAATGATGAAGGGAGGAGGGTGATGGCTCGTATGAGAGAGTTGTGACAACAAGTTTTTTGGCACAATATCTTGGATCATTGAAAGAACATATTGGAGGGGAGCAAGGACTACATAGTAGCATCCTTGCATGAGGAGTTTCTAGTACCTCCCGCATCATATAGGTTTTCCACAGACTGGATGATGGAGTGCATGCGCGCGTACATGTCACACATATGATTGAACGCACACAAGGCACTTAAGAGTGGGGCCTCACAACTCGAGTGGCTAGACGTGGACGACTGCACCGACTCAAGGAAGAGGCTACAGATTCTCCAAGACATTCGAGACAATAGCACAAGGCAACGAGGATATTACTGGAGGCAGGAGTGGTCCATCATCTTGGGAGTGGCGGCCACATGACATATCTAGAGTACTTTGTAAGTTTTTCTTTTATTTTGCTTCCTTATTTTTTTTCAATATCCCTTGTATTGACAATCATGTTTCTCAAAGTTGTATTTTGTTTTCTCTGCAGGACTCCATTATAAACCATGATCCCACTGGCCTAGAGACTTGATATGCCAAGAGACACAGTCTCACTTCATTGATCGACCGATTGTATGGACCTAATGGTCCCGTAAGTTACTCATCTTTCTTGTCCGTAGTTACTAAATTTAATTAAAACGCATTATTGTATGGTGGATTGATGTGTAGTTTCTTTTTTTGCAGAGTCGGTTTGATGCTTCTTTGCGGTGGGACGAGGTTTCGGATGGCGAGGATCTATAGCTCGCCCTTGGATCTATGGAGCTCACATACTCTTCTTTTTTGGTCATGTGATTTTTGTAGGCATTTTCTATGTAGTAGTAGTTATTTTCCATGATTGTACAATCCCTTTCATTATGCAATCATGTACTTATTTCATGTATTAGTATTATAATTCAAGTACACTTTGCCTTCATTTACACGAGCATTGTACACATTACTAAAACTCTTTTGTATGGCCCAAATAAAGCACATAGTGCTATTTGTGACAGGGCATCTTGCTATCCTACCACAAATTTTTTTTCTCTATTACCGTCACTATTAGCGTCACAAATTTACTATACACATCGCTATTAGCATTGCAACATGCATCCCAAAGCATCGTTATCAGCATTGCTATTTGCCTCGGTATCAGCATCTCAAATATCACTTTCTGTGTTGCTATCTATGTTGGTATCAGCATCTCAAACGTCGCTATCTGTGTTGGTATCAGCGACGCTGATACCAACACAAATAGCGAAGTTGGTAATGATACTGATACCGACTATTCTATGGCGTTGCTAATACCGATGTTTTTTACGATGATGGGGGAAATTTTTTTAATGAAAATTTTCATCGCTTTGAATGTTGGTATAAGGCTTGTATCTTGTAGTGTTTGAATCAAGGAACAGGATATCCCCAAAGACTACCTTTCAGCACTAGGTATGGTCATTAGAAATTTTTAGTCATATCAATCGGATTCACTAATGCCCCAGCTACATTAATGCAAGGCATCTCTCAACCATATCTAGATCATTTTGTGCTAGTATTCTTTGATGATATACTAGTATACTCCAAATCAATAACGAAACGTGAAGGTCACATAAAGATCTCCCTAGTAACACTCTGTGAAAATTAGCTCTATGCCAAGATGAGCAAATGTGTATTTCTCACTGGGAGGATTGAATATATTGGATACATTGTTTCCGCTAATGGAATCTTTGTAGACCATACCAAAGTAAAAGATATCCTAAAATGGCCAATTCCTAAGAAAGTAAAAGAAATCTGAGGATATTTTGGACTGACAAGATGGTACCGAGTCTTCATCAATGATTATTCCCTCATTGTTGCACCATTTTCAAATATCTTGAAGAAAAATACGGTAATCCTTTGGACCATTGAGCATCAAGAAAGATTTGATAAGCTTACAGAAGTTGTAACCATTACACCTGTATTAAAACTCCCTGACCTCAGTCAATAACCATTTGATGTGGCCTATACTTCTAGAAAATTGAAACCCTATCAGTCCAACTATGCCACTCATGATCTTGAATTACTCGTAGTAATCCATGCCTTGAAACTGTGGAGGCACTATCTATTGGGAAGGGAATTCACTTTAGTAACAGATCATACAAGTATTGAGTAGAATTCACCTAAACATGATGCAAATATGATGGATAGAGATACTACAAGAGTTTGATTTTAAAATAAAATATTGTCATGGGAAGGAAAATGTTGTTGCAGATGCTTTAAGCCAAGAATCCTTTCTTAACAATGTTGTAGAAGTTTGAAGCTTAAGAACCATATCCATACCTGATAACCCTATACTTGAGATTGTACGCCAAGCTATTTCTCAAGATAAGGAATATGAAGGACTCATGGATAAGGTACTTCAAGGAGAAATATTAGACAAAGAAAGGTCTAAGATTAAGGATTATCGTGCTAGCAATGGTTTTTTATATCACCACGACCACCTCTGTGTCCCAAAAAGACCAAAAGTGAAGGCCAAGATCTTATGGGAAGCACACAACAGCCCCATTGTAGGACATCCGTGGTATGCCAAGACACTTAACATAGTTTGCAAGAGCTATCACTAGCCATGATTAAAAAGGGATGTATTAAAGTATGTAACTCAATGCTTGACTTGTCAAAGAGGCAAGGTAGAAAGGATGAAGATGCCTGGAAACACCAAATTGGAAAATATGGGAATTTCCCATAACTTTGGGACACGTGGTCAAATATCTTGATTTGACATAACTTGAACACTGATCCAAATGGGACCCTTCTTGGAAGCATTAGTAGAAGAAAAATCAGGCACATGATTTTTTAAGATTTTTTAAAAATATTTTCACTCTGATCCAAAAAAAAAAACAACATGAAAGTTGTAGCGCGTGAGCTGAAGTTTTAGCTGGTATTTTTTTATAATTTTTTGAAGCTATGAGTCGGGAGATATGGCCAAAATGGTGGACGCCGGTATAGACCACCTCCCAATTTTATACACACCCACACTTTCTTCCCCACACTTAATACTTCCATAAAACATCATTCATTAAACCATTTCCCCTCTCTTCTCCTCTCTCTCAAGCAAATAAACCATTAGAATTCCCCTCCTAAATCACCCTCAAATCATCCTTAATTGTAGTAGTAATGTATGAATTCTCACTACTCTTTCTCCATTATTGCTAGATATGATCTTATTTTATGAAGATTCTCTATATTTTTTTATAGGAGAGCTCTTGGACTCAAGCTATGGGGGGGATAATGGAGACAACTCACCTATGATGGAACTTGATTAAGTAAAAAATTAGTCAACAAAACATCTAGATAGAGCTTCCACAGTGGTGGAATTGCATTAATGCAGCTTTGGTGGTGTTAGTTTCTATTCTATCTTAACCTCCTCCCTAAACACCCTCAAGGCCTATATAAAGAGGCCTTCTCCTTTGTAATTTGCAAGAGTGAGCAAAGAGGCCTTCTTCAACCCTATTGAGCCTTTTCCATTCTCTCTCATAAGCTCATGCAGTTCATTCCCTTACTATAGCTTATGCATGCTCTACAGTGTAATAAGCCCATGCTATTGGTGTCCATATTGTGTATATTGGTTATGTCTTGAGGGTTCTCCATCTCTTGTGCTCTCTTAAGTTTTATTGATTCATCTATTTTTTATAGTTCTGTGTGTGTGTGTGTGTGTGTGTGTGTGTGTGTGTGTTTCTCTCTCTCTCTCTTTCTCTCTCTTTTTTCCTCTCTTGTCCCTCACAAGCTCCTCTTCCTCTTGCATAGTGTCCTAATCTGCTCTTCCATGACTAGGTGGTACCCTTATCTCATTCATTTTGTGGCAGAAGGAGTTTGGCATAGTATAGAGGATGCCATACCAAATTTCTTTCATCATAAATTGGTTCCCCCACTAAGGAGATGCTCATCTACAACTCTCTACCTCCTTTTGCAGGATGATACAACACATAGTGGTGCATCCTCTACAACAAGTGCTCCAAGTGGCTCTTCTTCAATGCCTTCACCAACTCTTTTTGAAGCTGGTCGAAGTCCACAACTCCCATAATGGTCTCCCAAGGAAGCCCAAGAAAGGAAGTATGCCTATCGGATGACGGCACGTATGCAGGTAAAAGGTGTTCACCTTAGAAATTCCATTCTCTCATAACTGAAAAAATCATGTTGCCATCAATTCCTAGGTTCTCATAATTGTGATGAGTGTTTTGTAAACAAAGTGAAGGCCCTTTCGGGAGGTCCTCATCTCCAAATCATCAAATCCCTCTCTCTCTCTCTGGCCTGATCCACATCAAAGGAGGACAACTATGCATGAATTGTGTGAAGTTTTGTAGAGGTGCAAAGTATGGAGACTACCTTCAACTGTTGCTAGCTCGAAGGTTGGGTGTGGTTGAAAAGGTGGCCATCACACCTTATGAAATATATGTCCTCGAGGATGGACACACTAAGGCAAGAATAATCACTGATGAGCAAGTTCTCTATATAGCAAAGTTGGTGGATTCTAGAAAGAAACGCTCTCCGAAAAATCCTTTATAATTCAAGAAAGTGCATTCCCTCTACTCCCTTAAGTAGTCTCCACTTATGAATAATAATAATGGCCCGAATTTCTACACTTTCCACTCTGTACAAAAAATCCGAGTTAATGTATACATCAGTAGGAAGATCTTCTTCTAGCAGCGTCTTGTCATATACTTCGGGGCTGAAAGATTAAGGGAGATTCTTGTATCACCAGAACCTATAATCTTTTCAATGCTAGACTACAATGCATCCTTCAATGTACATGTCTTTATTTTATTATAATAGTTTCTCATGAATCACTGCAAGTTGTATGGACCAATCCAACCTCTTGCTATGCAAACTAAGCATATTGTAGCCAGCACAAAGCTTAGATTCTAAGGCATTATTAGAAGCATACTGGGGCCTAGACATCTTACTGAAATCAATGCATCTGTAAACCCATTCATCCTTTCCCTCATAAAATACAACTTAAGTCTAGACGTATTCATCTTTGTACTCTATTAAGGCAGCATGGCATTTCCAAGCTTTTTTGGGTGCAATGGGGAAAATGCAGTGGATTTTTTGGACAACCTTGAGATGGACTTCCTTGTCGCTGGGAGGGATAATGAAGCATTAAAGTTGAGGGCTTTTCCTTTGGTTCTCAAGGAAGAAGCTAGAATATGGTTCCAAACTCTAAATCTGGCCCAAAGTGCTGAATGGGAGCGATTGAAGGCAGCTTTCTTGCAAAGATTTCAACAAACTTACTGAGCTAAAGAGTTATGACAACAACTTTTGGCCCTCCATAAAAGTGATCCTTATGGTTATGCAACTTATGAGGAAGGGTTTTTGAAGCTTTGGGGGCAGTGGTCAGACTCACTGAATCTTAGTGAGAGAGCTCCAAACTGCCTTCAAAAGAATCAATTCATTTCAGGTTTGTATCCCTTGCTCAGGGAGATGGTAAAGGTGAAATTTCCAAACACTTTTGAAGATGCTTTGAGAATCACTAGGGAAAAAAATCGAAAGATTCTCTACCAAGCCCAAGCTATCCAAACAGTTTTGGGAAACAACATCACAACTATGGAGACCTCTCAAGTTCCCCCAAATGTATCTAATGCACCAAGCCTTGTTAAAGGTCAAGAAGATATGATCCAACAAATAAAAAATCTTACTAATCAACTAGAGGGTTTGAGAGTTAATCTTGTGCAAGGTGCAAGAACACCTATCGAGGGGAATGATGGGAATCGACCACAAATGAGGCGACAAGCAAGGGAGATGTTGTGTTACAACTGTGGAGAAAATGGACATGGCATGTACAATTATCCTTAGCCTAGAAGATATGATCACCTTTCCAGAGGTCCTCGACAACAAGTAATCTCTCCTCCTGCTAGGACTCAAGAGCAAGAGCAGTCATGCCCTGCAATTTTACAACCACCTTATGTTCAAGCTGAAACCCCTACTGTTCAACCAAATGTTAATGTCATAAAAATAGAGGAGGTGGTCAGGGATAGAAGGCTCCAAGAAGAAATAGCGAGAGGTAAGATGAAGAAAGATGTAGTAGAGACCATGCCTATCAAGTGGGTACGTGTCCAAACTAAGGCAAGCAAGGAAGCAATCAATGAGACAAGTACATCACGGGCACCTAGAGATGAAAGGAAGAAGAGAAAGACTTGAACTAGGTCTAAAATTGATATCTTCGACTTCCCTTTGGGTTGTCGGACACAACCTTATGATCTGATAGTAGATGTGAGCTCTCAAGGGCCAAAAACTACTTGGCCACAACTACTTCATGCCTCTCCAAAGCTACGATAACAATGGTAGAAAATGGTAAGCACAAGGGCAAGGCATGGTAAAATGGTTAGTGCAATCAAGGCATATAGCCTCAAAGATATAGTGCCTTTACTAGAGGCTCAAATCAAAGGTCAACGGATTCAAAAAACATACATCGATAGTGGAGCAGAGGTTTGTGTCATAACATAAAAGCTTATGCATCAATTAGGCTTAGAAGTAATGAAATCCTCAATGATGCGGTCACATGTGTGGGTGTAGTGAAAGCTTTGACAGTTTCTGTTTTCAGAATCACTGTAGCAATGGATGTTTATGTGATGCCAGTAAAGGGAGAAGGATATCCCCTCATTCTAGGGAGACCTTGGCTTATGGGCATCTGAGCTAGGTAAGATTGGTGGGCAATAGGGGAGC
This sequence comes from Lygodium microphyllum, assembly GCF_053477565.2. Taxonomy (NCBI): domain Eukaryota; kingdom Viridiplantae; phylum Streptophyta; class Polypodiopsida; order Schizaeales; family Lygodiaceae; genus Lygodium; species Lygodium microphyllum. Next base: position 1,900,071 of record NC_141154.1, read on the forward strand.
TCGAGTTGAGGCCACGTAAGAGGTGGTTTACAACTTGAAGAGTGGGCATCAAGAGAACCTTGAACTAGAAACATCTGCCAATGAGTGGAGCTCAAGTGGATGTTCCTCATCGGTAGAAGAGGAAGAGAGTTCAAGTGGAGAGAGTGATAGCACTCTCAAAGTTATGGGTGTCACCTTAAAGGAACCTACCTCATCAGAAGACAACCCAAGAATCTAAGGAGAAGATGTGTGGGATGCAGCCTAGAGAAGATGATATCCAAGGATATAAAGGATGAAGAAAGGGATGGTTATGTGAATGTTCTCAAGAAGCATGCATCATTGTTTATTTCTGATTATACTCACATTACAGGTGTCACTGCAGTGAAGCATCACATCCAACTCAAAGAAGGAAGGAAACCTGTAGTAGAAAGATTGAGAAGACTGGGAGTTGTTTAGCAAGATGCACTATTGATGGAGGTGAAGAGACTCTTGAATGCATGATTCATATACCCAGTGGAAGATTTAGAATGGGTCTCCCCAATAGTAGTGAGGCTAAAGAAAAATGGTAAGTGGTAAGTATGCATAGATTACAAGCCACTAAATGTTGCAACAAAGAGGGACCACTTCCCTCTCCCATTTCAAGATGAAATCTTGAATGAAGTAGCGGGACATGAGTAGTATACAGTGTGTGTTGGCTACTTTGGCTACTTCCAGATTCACATTGCAAAGGAGGATCAAAAGAAGACCATTGTCATCACACCATGGGGCAGTTTTGCCTTTTGGGTCATGCCCTTTGGTCTCACAAATGCCCCAGCAACCTTTCAACAGTTCATGAATACCGTCTTCCAACCTTACTTTGGTAAGTCCATAAGGGTTTTCATAGATGACTTTTGTATTTAGAGCTCAAGGAGCATACACCTACGCAAGGTTGATGAAGGATTTACTCTCTTAGCTAAGTTGGGTGGATAACTAAATAAGGATAAATGTAACATTGGGGAAAGCAAGGTTACACTACTAGGGCATGTAGTGTCAATTGAAGGAATTGAGGTAGATTCAAAAAAGGTAGAAACATTGCCAGCTCTACTTTCCCCAACCTCCATCAAACAATTAGTCTCCTTCTTACAAAAGCTAAGATATTTGGGTAGATTTATACACTTACTCTCTCAGGCCATATATCCCCTGTAGCAACAACTGACACGCCAAGAAACACTTGTATGGAGTGAAAAAAGTGAAGGACGTTTTAAGGAGATAAAGAAAATGTTGGGATAACTTCCTATAATCCTCCAACCTTGTTGGGAAGAAACATTTTTTATAAACCCTAGCATAGGAGAAGAGGCCATTGATGCTGCTCTCCTACAAAAAGATCCAAAAACATCCTTCATGAGGCCTGTGTATTTTGCTAGCCGCCTCATGAAAGCCTCAGAGAAGGCTTACACCTCCATGGAACAACTAGTGTTGGCCCTCATGTTTGCAGTAACCAAATTTTAGCCATATTTTCTTCCAAAGAGTTTTGTGATCATCACTGTTGGAGGATTGAAGAGCACCCCACCACGGCACAATATGAACCACAAACTGGCCAAGAGAGGCTGCAAATACATTTGCTGGTCATGAAAACCTGCAAGAAAACTCTCCTTCTCACTAAGAACCATGCTCTCCAAACACACAAGAGGAAGGCACACAAGAAATTAGGAAATTCTTCCATCCTCACCCTCTTCCTCTTCCTCACTCTCCATTAGATTTTTACAAAGGAGCACAAGAAAGAAAAGCAAGAACAAGAAGGCAAGTCTTGTGCCAAAATGAGAGAGGGAGAAATGAACCGTGAGAGGAGAAGATAAAGGAAGAGAGAGGGTGTAACCACCTCAACCTCCCACCTCCCCAAATCCCACGGATGCAGCCACCTCCTTTTCCTTTTCTTGAATTATAAAATTCAAATTTGCATACATGGATTAAGGTCTAAGGACCTTTCAATTTTTGGAATGAAACAAAAAGGTTTGACCTTTCCTTTTCCTAGCAATATTTTATAGTGTGTCTCTTTTGGACTACACATTTTACATTGCTTCATATTTGATTTTTTACAAAGGGATACAAAAGCAAAGTGTTAGTTTGCAAAGGATGTTTCCATATTTAGCACATTTTGTTTCCTTTATTTGCACATATTTGCCAATCATCAAGGATATGTTTGACTATGCACTACAATATATGGAGATCTCTGACAAAATAGCAAAGTGGGTGGTCTGACTTCAAGAGTTTGATTATACAGTGCAGGTTGAAAAAACAACTCGAGCATGCATGGCTGATATTTTTACAAACAGGTGCTATGAGAAAAATCTGAGGGTGAAAAGAAATGACATTCCACCACCACCATCGATAAAGACTCTTGTAGATGCTTATAGCCTCTACTTTGATGGTGCATACAAGAGAACTAAGGATAAGGAAGCCGCATGCATTGTTGTTTTCTCTCCTTCAGGAGAGAAATTCTATGGTGAAGGAATCATCTTGGAAGGTTTCCACTCTAACAATGAGGTAGAATATCAAGCTTTAATTCATGGTCTTTGTTGGTGTCTTAGTATTTCAATCGAGAGGTTGAATGCTTTTGGAGACTCCATGCTATATGGTAAGGCAGATGCAAGGTACATGGGCATGCAAAAATACAAACCTCTATTAATCCATCTCTCCTTCCAATCTCGAATGGTTAGAGATTGTGGAGTCATTCCATTAGTAGGGAGAACATATTTGGGATGGTCTATAGGAAGAAATCGATGATGATTGTCGTAGATAACCTTCTTTCAACGTGCCGGCCTAGAGGAAACTAGAGAGGGACCGCAAATAGGACATGCATGATATCCTGACGTGGTTAACCCTGAAAAAACAAGTGAATTAATAAAATGAAATTGATTCAAGTCTTGAATTTCAAATATAGAGTTATATACATGTACCTAAACACTCTCTGTATCCTGGAAAGTCGTGCATGGTCCACAGCAACATGGCCTTCAATGTGAAATCTCTAGAGGATACAGATGCACTTCTATCTTGCACCTCAATACCTTCCCATAACATTTCTAACTCTTCAATCAAAGGCTCTAAGTAAATGTCCATGTTTTTTACCTTGTGCTTTCCAGGAATCAGAAGGGACAACATCACATGTCCCTTTTTAATTGCCATGGATGGAGGAATATTATAGTTCACCAATACCACTGGCCATACACTGTATGATGTGCTTTTGATGCCAAATGGATTGATTCCATCCATACCTAAACCAAATCTCAAATTTCTTGGCTCTTCTTTGAAAACGGGCCACAAATTATCTATATGTTGCCATGTCGGTGTGTCTGCAGGGATCCTCCATTTTCCATCACTTGAACGATGACTAGCATGCCATGACATGAGATTTCCAATAGACTTACACTTGAACATAAGTTTTATATGTGGAACAATTGAAAAATGTCGCAAAACCTTACGAGGCACATCCATTGACTTCATCTCCACTTCGTATTCGCCACAAACAGGATACTCTCGTGCGAACTCATGAATCCCACGAAATAAGACACAATCATTGACACATGCATGGATCTTGACATAATCGAGGCTTCCCAGAGATGTCAAAGTAATGTCTTGCTTGCTCTCTCTTAGTTGTCAATTTGTTTCCTTTTGGAAGTATTTGTGATAATAACCTACATATATTTTTTAAAAGTGAGTTAAAAAACCACCAACGTCATATATTTATATCTAATTTCAAAATAAAACTGAATTGATACCTACTTCAATAATGCATCCAAACTGACATTACTCCATCCATAAATTGTTTGCAAGTTAAGTATCTCGAGGGACGCACAAAGAACGGAGTTCGTACAACCTTCATACAATGGAGTAGATGATGCTACACATAGTGGATCATTTGGCTTCGTAGAGTGACCGTCTCCCTGAACCGGTTGCGAAAATAGATGGTGTACCATGTTGTCCAAAATCTCATCCTCTACGACTTGATGGGGTATTTCATGAGGGCTACTATCATGGTCGTCAGTCTCTACTCTTCTTGAAGACTCTGCCTCCTCGCGTCGACATTTTGCAGCCTCTCGACGTTTTACATCAAATTAAAATATTTGTCATTCATATGTTTACATAAGATCTCAATTTTAAATACACAAAAGTCATCATAAATACATTAAAACTTATGATAAGAATTCACTATTAAAACTTATCTTAAAAACAAAAAATTATGATAAAGCCTAAATGTGTGTCTATATTCGTGTTTGCCTACGCGTCTATATTAGTGTCTATTTTCGCGTCTATATTCGCGTCTATCCTCGCGTCTATCTGAACAATAGACGCGCATATACACGCAAAAATAGATGCACACGTCAAAATTCAAACCATACTTAAATCATTTCTTTTCAAACTGCACCTTTCCTTTCCTGCGTTTTTTGCGGTTTTGAAGCTTGAGTTTAACCGACATGCAGTCTCTTCATGCCTCACCTCCTCATGACTCACCTCTTCTTTCATTTCAAACACACAAGAAGGGAAAATGAAAAACCAAGGAGAGGAAGAAAGAGAGAACAAGAGAGAGAAGAACAAGGAGAAGCAGCAAACAAGCAAGCAAGCATCAAGGGAGGGTAACTTACCAAGGAGAGGAAGAAGGAGAAGGAAGAAGCGCCACCACCTGCCACACCAAACACCCAAGGTGACTCTCTCTCTCTCTCTCTCTCTCTCTCTCTCTCTCTCTCTGTTTCTCTCTTTCTCTCTCTGTTCTGTCTGTGTATTTAGGATTTGTGATTCCATTATGTATTGCATTTTGTAAATCATCAATGGCGATCGTTGGGCTAAAATCAGCGGACCGAGCGCATCTGATAGCGCATCTACATTTCAGTGTAGATGTAGATATAGACGCGAAAAATGTTTCCTCTCATAGCGTCTGAGGGCGCGTCTTAGAGCGCGTGTGATGGCGCATGTGCTCTGCAGTCTACATGCGACGATACAAGCGCTGGACAAAAGGTTGACCTGCAGTCTATACGCGATGATACACGTGCATTGACTTGGAATGTGCATTTGACAGCGCGTCTGTGCTGCATCTTAGATGTGAATATAGATGTGCTCGACAGAAGGTTGACTTTGGGAGTGCGTCTGAGGGCGCGTCTAACATGCAATTTAGATGCGGAGATATACGCGCCAGGTCTCCCATTTCTGATAGTAAACAATATATTTTTGCAATGATGAATGTGACCAATCCCATGTTTGTGTTTATTAGTTTTCTTGTTTATGAGAAGCATTAACACTTAAGTTTTATGCTCAATGTCTAAAGAAAGCTCTTTGAAAATATAGGTAATATATGATTTTTTGTATGCAAATAAATTTGTATTTTTCCTGTGTTTTTTTTGCAAATGTCATATTCTGGTTCATCTAGCAATGACCCAGATTTGGATCACATGAATGATACATTGGCCTCCTTTGGCAGGGGGGTCAATGCATTTTTGGGAGGTTTTCCTAGTAGGGAAGACTTCATGAGAGAGATGACCAGACACCTTGGCCACTCTCCCACAGCGAACGAGGTGTTTAGTGTCATGTCTGGAACGCCTCTAACATCTTTTCCTGGCACTACTTCCCAAACTCCACATGCAGGTACTTCACATGCAAGTACTCCATATGCAGGTACTCCATATGTAGGTACTCCATGTGCAGCACTTGTACGTGTATTGGCTGAAGCACAAGTATCTGCAGAAGCTCGTGCATCCAGCGAGGCAGAGGGTAGTCGAGAGAGAGGGAGGAGGGAGAGTCGAGGGGGAGGACGAAGCTTGTGTGGGGGTTGCCTAGGAGGTGGCGAGCGATCACCCTCACCAGTAGATCACGTAGAGAAGGTTATGCGCCAGTACTATAGAGTTACAGATGCTGGTGGCATCTTTCATGATGATGAAGAAAGGGATGTAATGGCATACATGAGGAGCGTCATGCATCCGACGTATAAAGATTTTTTCATTGCCTTTAAAAATCAGAAAAGTGGCTTGTGGCAGGAGGTGTTGAGGGCAGTCCATAGGAGGTACCCAAATCCTGAGGGTCAATGATTCTCGGATGATTGGGGATGCACAAAAGTGAGGGATATGCTTCACAACAAAAGATCCCACCTCATGACACGGGCCAGGGACTCACTGTGGAGGCAGGAGTAGAGACGTGGAGCCTATAGCCAACCACCTATGTGCCACCGCATAGAGTGGAAGAAATCCAAGAAGAAAGCAGCAGAGAAAGTGAAGAGTCTCCAGCACGCAGAGGCGTGACGGATCCAAATGGAAACCATGGGATCGTCGCATTACAGATCGGGTGGCAGAGAGTCGTGGGAGGCAGAGTTTGTAAGTATATTTTGATTTCTATTTTTTAAAAAATTATATGTCTTTCAATTCTTTATATTTTTTATTCTAATATATTGTGACTCATAATTGTTTGTATATATCATAATTGTTTTGCAGACTACCATCGTTGGTGCGATACCTATTCCTAGAGAGGTAGGTTACCATCGAGGCCATAACCACGCAGCCACAGGGCTTCACTTCTATGAGGAGAGTCTCATCACTGAGGACCAATACAACCGGGCCATGAGGATTTAACAGCCAGAGATTGTATGTTTTTCTTACTTTCCTATTAAAAGTATAGCTAATTATAACTTTTTCTCCACCATGTCTATGTAAGCAGCCTTGATCTTTTGTGTGTGTAGGCGAACCCGGATGTGGAGCATAGCAAGGAGGGGGATAACGACGCTAGTAGCCATGGTGGTACTAGCGAAGATGTTTCTTCTTCAGATTCGTAGAGGAGCACCATACCTCCTCATGAGGCCTTCTTTTCTTGTATATGTACGATCCATCTTTGAGCCTACTGCTTGCGGCCATGCTTTAGGTCGCAAGCACTTAAACTTTCCATGTAAATGCTTTTGATCTATAATGAATACATGGAATTTTATTTTCAATTCTCCTGCCCGTAAGATACATTGTCTTTTTTCCAAATGCACAATCCGATGTATGGGAGGAGGAAAAAAAAACCAGAGAGCATTGCTTTGCAACCAAATGCTCTCTGGTTTTTTTTTCCAATTCTATTTTGCGCGTCTATCGGCGCGTCTAAATTGCATGTAATCCGCGTTTATATGCGCGTCTACAGCGTAGATTACATGCGCTTATATACGCGCTTCATAATTCAAATTTAAAAAAGAAATTAAATAACTTTTTTTAAAAAATGAGATTTTTTGTTTTCCGTTTGCGTCTACCAGTGCTTGTAAAAGCGCGTCTACCAGCGTGTCTATATGTGCGTGTATATGTGCATCTATTGCTCGTCTATTTTTGCGTGTAAATTTGTTGATACATGCGATTATAGACACGAAATGGTAGATGCACAAATAGACGGGCGGATAGACGCGCCCGTAAGATATTCTCTATATTCAAAAATCGCGTCTAAATGTGCATCTATGAGGCCTTTTTGTTGTAGTGACATTTTAAAAGGAAGTCTAAAGAAAATATTGTCAACGTACTATTGTTGTGAGAAATTACCCTCTTGCAAATATGATGGCTGAGCTCATACATACTGACTATGGCTCCCACATAGCTGAGTTCCTCTTCAATAAGATTTGTGTGTCCTGCACTTGCACGTGATTGTTGGCTAAAAGAAGAGATAATGCAATAATCTTGGGTTTGACACAGTCAATCAATTCTATTGACTCAAATATGTTGACCATATGCCCACATATTGTTGTCCACATGTACCTAAAGTGCAAGAATGAACATGATCTATCTAAAGTGTAGACATAGTCAGACAACCATCTATGATAAGAGGGAGGACATGTTGCATATGTCTGTTTTACAGTACTCTTAGATGACTTGTCAAGACAACAATGAGCTGCGGACTGGAAAAAGTGAGAGTTACCTTGATGAAATTATTCCAATCATGTGTTTTCAAGTTGAAAATACTTGTGTCATCCATAGTAAATATGTTTTGCAATGATGCACCATATCCTATGGGTGTTTGAATAGACCATATCCGTCGATTGATCGTTGAAATCTCCATGGGGGTTAACACCCATGGTGCATGTGCATACTATTTTCTTCTTCTCTCTCCATCAACTCGAGGCCATAAATCATGCTTGCAGTTTTGCTCCTTTAATCCGTTTTTGGCTTGCTTTTGTGTCCTTCAAACCAATGAGATGTTTCCATAAAGAGTCTCCTACATTCTTAAATATATGCATAGGATCAAGAAGATGACAAATCTTCACATCCTTCCAATACTCTAGACGAAACCATATAAAGACAGAGGGAGCTAGAGAACTTTTCCCTCGACCATGCTCATTGTCTTCATTTCTTGCAAACTCTGACTGTGGATCAATGATAGGTCCTTCCATCAAATTTTTGTACCAATCTATAGGCATCATTGGTACTAAACATCGGCCACTCTTAACCTTTCCATTGAAGTTTCTATCTTGTGTCTTTCAATGTAGTGAGTGATCTTCAGGCAAGAATCGTCTATGCCAAAGATATATGTTCTTGTTGAGATGCTTACTATATGTAGATTTCAACCAATTACCACATAGGGGACAAGCTTTATAACCCTTTGTTGAACACCCTGCATCCATAGTAAAACATTTAGCATGAGCATGAAAGATTATATTGAAATGAAAATACTCTCGCATGTGCTTCTTAAATCACAATCCAATACCTGAACAAACTCCATAGCCACAAAAGTCATGTATAGTCCATGCTGGAATTCCAAAAACTTGAAAACTTCTTTTGTCGCCTTGTTTTAACACATCAAGTATGTCTATCCCTCTCCATAACTCTAGGAGATCATCAATAAGAGGAGCCAAATAAACATTAAGGTCTTTGAATTGACATTTTTCTCAGATTACGAGGGACAAAATTAGGTGTTGTTTCTTAAAACAAATAAATGGTGGAAAGTTGTAGCTCACAACAACTACTCACCAAGTGGACCATTTACTTAAACATATGGAGAAAGGATTCACACCATCCAATCCAACACCCATCTTAATGTGTCGCGGCTCTTGTTTAAATTCTAGCCACTTTGAATTGATATGCTTGAAGGCAAGACACTCCAAGGGAATTCGCATAATCCCATCTGTATTTACATTCTTTGCTCCCCAAACCATAAGTCGGCTCTAGGGTGTGAAATATATGTTGTATATGGGGAGCCAATGGAAAATGTTGAAGCACCTTGTGAGGCATTTCTCTACCTTCATCTTCGTAACGCGATGTTTCACAGCTTGGGCATCTCTCCTCATTCTCATATTCACCTCTGTGTAAAATACAATCATTGGGATATGCATGAATGATGTTCTAGTCCAATTGAAGCTTGGTGATCATCTTCTTCACCTTGTCTCTTGACATAAAGGAAGGACATTATTTGTAGGTAAAAACTTTTGTGATAGTAGCCTGCTGCATTTCAAGCACACATAACTCTTAGATTTTGTTAAATAACGCACTCAACATTGACATGGGAGAAGTAGCTTACTTTAATAGTGCTGAAATGGATGCATTACTCCAAGCATAATAACTTTGGAGGTTCAAGATAAGTAAAGTCACACTTAATCATGACAATTTTGCACCTTCATAGATTTGCTGAAGTGCTTCAGCTCTAAGAAAGCTTTCTTCCTCACCTCCTTCACCTTCTTCATACCAATCTTTAATAAACTCATCCATGTCATCATCATTGTTGAAGTCTTCATGCACTTTTCCAAAATCCATGTCATAAAGTTTCTTCAAATTGTCGTAAATTTTTGGATCACTCTTGCGAAGGAGTCTCATGTACTCATTTGGCATTCGAGAGGTGCCATGAGAGGGTAGATACACATCATTCTCTATATCACAATCTAGAACCTATCACATCATTCTCTATATTCATCATTAAGAAAGGAGACAATATGATTAAACAAAGATCTCATTATTATCAAATATACATGCAAAGATTGAGGAAGCTCAAAAAAACAAAAAATGTAATTCATGCTTCCATATATAGAGAGTTGAACAAGTATACACAGAAAGGGATGATCCAAGGAAAAGGACCATCCTAAAAGAAGTAAATTATCTAAACTTCAATCCAAAGGTGGAGATGCTCTTGCAGGTCTGCAAGAACCATAGTTCATCATTGGCACGCAATGATCTAATGGCATTGACAAGAATATATATTGGAACATATCTAATCATGTATCCTAGTTAATGACCGTTTCACAGCATGACTGATGCCTCTATTTGAAAGCGAGGTTGCATTAAGGCACATACCATAAGTGCTCACGCTCAAAGTATACAGCCTTGTTGGTGCCATGGACCCCATCCATATATGAGTCCGCAAAAGCATGTGTCACCTTTGAATCGGGTGGAACTTGTAGCTCTTGTGCAATGAAGAGGCCGTGTCCTCCATCTAGAATATTAGAAGGAGCTATCATGTAACAAGCACCGCAAAAGCTAAATGTCTCTCCATCTCTAGGAAGTGATCCTCCTTGCCATCCTCCATAGAGCAAATGATCGTGCATCAAGAAGTTGTGTTACCAAATGCTTTCGTGAAATAACATCACCACCGTTAGCAAGCTCATTGATAATATTCTTAAATGATTCGCTATGTGTTGTCATAGAATTTCCAATGTTGTATTGTAACTCAATGAGGTGACTATAAAGATAAATTATTTTTGTAATAGATTTCTTCTTAAAATTTTCTATTAAATACTTCCGTATAGCTTGTGAGGTTGAAATATTACATACATCAAGCATAATAGATTCTTGAAGAGTAGAAAGAATATATAGATGAGCTTATTTTTCATGTTGTATGACGACCCACTCATTATAAGTACTTTGCCATTCTTCAAAGATAGGTCCTTTAGTTACAAGGATATTATTGTGAGCTTGATAAATTGGTTAAAGCAAATATTCATAATTACCAAGAACAATGTCATGCAAGTCATTTCCTTCAAGAATTAGGAGCATCTTTACTTTCCATACAAGGAATCCTTGTCCTTGAAAGTGAAGAATGAAATGTTTTCTAGAAGGAAATCCGTTGACGATTATAGAATTCGACATTGCTGGCTTGGAGAATACATACAATATGAGATTACAGAATCTGCACACCATATACGAAATGATGAGAGGAAAGTGTGGTATGATAAATCATACACAGAAGCTATGCTGCAAGGAAAGGCATTTAGTTCAAAGAGCATACTCCAAAAGAAAGAAACCCAAGATAGATAAAACATGGGCAAGAACAAAGAAACCCAAAATAGACAAAACATGCAAGAGAAGAAATTAGTCCAACATAGATGAACAATGCTCAAAATGTTATCAGTTTACTTTTTGGCCAAGAATAGATGATGATCTGGCTAATTTTGGTAGAAATGCAAAAACACAAGAGTGAGTAGTCGTGACCAAACCTGTGTCATAGAAGTTTGCACGAAAAGCTATAGTCCTGTTTGTTTTCTTATTTTAAGTCTAGTTTACTAAACGGAATTAACTTTTGACACACAATTCCAAAATGTGCATAGATTTGATAGGAAGAAAGCTTGTTGAGTCATGAATAGTTTTCTTAAGAATGGTGTTTCCTTAAGAGTTTCACAAATAGAACTTTTAGGGTGTCCAAGTAAGGTATATCTACAATTCAACATATCTGCAATCTAAAGGATGATTGATGATGATTGAATGGACTTATTCTATGCTTAGAATTCATAACATTTAATACTCATAACATACATAATACATAAAATTTAAACATAAGAAGATCATGAATCACGAATAAAAGAGATACTACATAGATATAATTCTTGATTGTCTTCTTTAAGGAAATGGTTGTAGTCGATCATGATAGCTCTAATACCATGTTGAAATCTAGAGAGAGAGATATGTAGAGACACAATAAAGAGAGATAAGGCACACCATATACACTTCCAAATACTATATCGTATTGATCACAATCTACATATATATAGCTGAAAGCTAGTCTAGATAGGGTGAGCTATTTATAGCTCTAGCAATATTCCTCCCAAGTGCATGGAAAGAAGCGTACTTCCCTTTTTAATGGTTTTTTGAAGAGGTCTAAATCCCATTATTTGTAGCTTTTAGCAGACATGGTGAAGGTAGCATCCAAGTGTCTAATGGAGGTGACTAGGACGTCCCATGTATTTATGGCTAGGTATCATGCCAAAGTAAGGATAAATCTCCAATTCTAAAAAGGTTTAAGACTTGTGGAAGGTTGGGGTTTGGTTGAGTTGGAAAACTCTACTAGTGATGTTTGTCGCTTGGGCTGTTCCGTGGGGTGTTTATTGGCCACTTGTGTGATGGATTTGTCTTGTGGCTCAGTTGATGGGGTGCTTTCTACTTGTGGAGTAGTTGGAACAACAAAAGTGTGAGAGGTTGCATCAGTTTGGATGTGACTGATTGCAATTTTGGTGGATACACTTGTTGGGGCTTGATGGGTTTGGTTACTTGTGGAGGAGTTCATTTCTCATACCTAGCTATCTTAGAGTCTTGTGGAGATGGCTTGGAAAGTGTTGGTTGAGGGACACTCGTGCCACTCATGGTCTTGGGCAACCAAATCTAAGTGTTGGCTTTGTGGTAGCCCTCAGCATGTGTAACGTGTCCACTAGAATCATCTAGGACACGTCTTAGTAGTCCATCGGGAAGAATGTCTAGAAAACTCCGCCGGCACTCCCTTGGAATGTTACGGGTTTTGCAATCTAGGTCTTCCCGCGTCTACCACGTAGCGGAAGTATCCTGGTCATTTCCCACTTAGGATCGACCGGAATTAGGGTTTCCCTGTTAGGTCATTAGCTAGCAGCAACTAGCGTCAGACCCGAGCAAACTACTTTACGCAGGAACACCAGGTCCGAAGCGGATTCACGCTGCACTTGGTTCAAGGAGAATGGGAAACGAGAGGGATGCAAGGCTCAACCTCTCTGCCATAAGGCATAGTCCCATGTCGTTCCCCTAAAACAGCGTAAATCAGGTAGGATGTACCTCTAGGTCATCGTTTCGTTATGATCATCTGGTTGTTTTTCAAGATTTTTGAGAAAATTTCCCGGCTAACCGGGACCACCCATCCATAGGACAGACCCATGGTCCATCCTCCGCACTTTCCTCGGTTTGTTTTAATTATGTAATTACCTAACACATTAATTTGACATATAACAAACAGCTTCTTTGATTAGCCCTGTTAAGCACTGGTTCCTTCACGTAATCTTATCACGTGACATAGAAAAACAATATCAAACAACTTCTTTATTATCATATCATCATTTTATCTTTGAAATACAGAGGATCCGGCCCGTAGGCTTGTTCATAAATCCGCCCGAAGGCTTATCCAGTAATCCGCTAGGGATTACTATTCCAAGCTTCTGCCCGTAGACTAGTATACGGGCCTCGAGATCCAATCCCGAGTCACGTTAGCCTCTTGTGCAGGACCCGGAAGGCGAGGGATTTACGGCCAGAGCCCCCCCTGGCACCCAAGCGTCCTCCTGCTCCAAGTAGAGCTCAACGGAAAGACCTCTCGCGGCGTGTTCGGTCCACGTTCCCGGTGCGGTCAACAACCCCCTTGGTTAGGGTCAGGCAGGCAGTCGGGGGTAACTGAGCTGCCACTCCCTTCAGGCCTTCAACCTGAAGCATTTATATATCTTTCATCCTTTAATTCCTTGAACAAACAATGCAAACAGTGCTTTCTAAACTGTTACAAGCACAATCAATTCCAGTGGTCGTTTAGTTGGCAAACTGTTAAGGAGTGACTCCTTCTCTCCGAATGCATCCCGCATTCGATCCGGAATCAATTGCAACTTGGCAAGATTCCTATCGTCCTTGGGTTAGGGTCATACCCTGTTAACCCAACTTAACCAATACCTTAGGTTTTAATTAGTAGTAATCCTGGCGACCATGTCGCTTTAAATTATTGTCTAATCATTTGCGTCCGAGCAATTACCTAACTTCCCTTAACTTGGCAAAATTTTTCCTAATGAGGGCGATGTAACCGGATGACTACCCATCCCCTTGCAAGTTAAACTTGCACAAGAACCTGCCAACCTCATTCCAAGGAATGGCAAAACTTTCTTACGATCAAACCACAAGGCTATGGGACGTTGCAACTTGTTGCACAAGTGTCGCCCCCATTCCAAGAGATCATTTCACCTATTGAATGGCATTTTCTGGTCACGGAATTATCTTCAGACGAGATGCAGGGTTTAGGGTGTCTTTTTACCCGTCCCATCCCTAATTTCACTAGATCGACAACATTTAGTCCTAGGGTTCCAACTCAATTCGAGTTTCATCATTTTGAACGATTGGTCCTTAGGGTAGAAACCCTAGATTATTGTTTGCATGAGCACCCAATTGACTCAACATTTCGGGAATATGGTTAGGGCCATTGGGCATGAAGGTTTCGACTTAGCGACAATTGGAAAACTTGGCCGAATCCTTAACGTACTAATACCTAGTTAGTGTTTGGGGTATCTGTCGTGTTGACTGAACCATGCCATATGAATCCCTTACGGCTAGGTGATTTGGGTAATTCACTATGCTTGTCTCGCGACAAGGATGAATCCTTCCCTAGAGATAATAACTAGATCTAAAGAAGAAAAATAGTTTCGACTATCACCATACATGTAAACATGCAGCTCACTCTATCTTTCATTGGTAAAGTAAAAATATATGATAAGCTAGATACCAAATTTCTTAGGACCTACTAGGACTTACTTCAATTAATCATGTCTACTACCTTGTTATCTACACTTTAGAATCTCATGCTTTGCTTAAATCCTGCAAACTTTCCCAAATGCAACACTTGATGAATGAATTTTATGCACGATGAAAGTGCAACATGCAACCCTTTCATAACTACAACGTGGTTAAATGAGATTATTGTAGAGTTAGTGTTGGTATATTCTTTCTTGCAAGCACATGCCACATGCCAATCCATAGATTCATTTTTGATACACCACCATTACTTTTCGGATAACCTCCTACGGGTGTTAACAACTTTTCCCCCATGAACCATTACAATAAAGATTTTTCCTAAATTGCGACATAAGCTTATTCTTTCCATGTCTAGTCAAAATACACTTAATAACTTCAGCCTTATAATGATAGGCGGTAGGTGTTCTAGGCTCGTCCTTTGAAATGCATGATAAGGCAACATAATACTAAGGTCGTAAGATGGATAGACAACTCACGTTCATCATATTGAAAATATTAATAACTCCATTTCATGTCACGAGATAATTCTAGTAATCGATCAAATAGACAAATTTTCCTCAATTTCCTTTTAATTTGGCTTGGTAAATTTGAACATGCATAGGTGCTTTCTATTCCATGAGAGTTATCATACCTAATGCATTACTTTTGCGTAGAATCAAAAATCATAAAAACCTGGGTCTGTGGGCTCGGGGAGATGTCCACTTGAATGCTAGGAGATGAACCTCCCGCAGGTGCACCTTGCGTCTTCTTGGGAGCCATTGTAGACGTGAATACGGACTCCGCAGATTCCCTCTAGCCTTTACTCTTGCTCTTCGAGACGGCTAGGAGGTCGATACCTTCTCCTCGCGTAGGAATAGGAGTTTCCCGATCCCGGTTTTTAGAACTGAGAAGCCGCATAGGATCAAGGCCTATGGCCTTAACCTTAGAAGCTTCTTAAAGAAGCTTCTGGGCAACAGCAGCAACGTCGGGGGGTCCCAATGATTGGGAAGGAGGTCGTAGTCAAGAAGAGGATGGGCGGCGGCCTGGGCCTTTCAGCAAGGCGGCGGCGTTCCTGGTCGCGACAGCAGACGGTGGTCACGACAGCCTCCTCCTCCTTCAAACCTCCCACACGCAGCCTTCCGACTAGCATTCCCCTCTTCAGCACGGCAACGTGTATCCCCCTTTCTCCCCTCAACACGTAGGGGATGATTTTATAGGCATGGGGGGGGGAGAAGGCCTCCACCACGTGGCCCTTTGCATGGTTTCCCCCCCTCCCATGCAGGCCACGACTTTCCTATGTCCCATTCCCCCACACTCCCTTTTCTCCAGTCGTGCATCGGCTGGGGAAAAAGGGATAAAAATAAAAAAATTTGCCTTGAATATTCAAATTACCCCTCCCAAGAGGGTGTTTATGTAAGACTTGCGGTTTCGAACTTCCGGGTTTAATTTACCAATGCGGAGAACCCCATTTCTCGCGTGCGGGTCACACATTACACCGCCAATAATTTCAATACGAGAGATAACCTTTGCACAAGGTTTACGTCGTGTGCGGGAAGTCAATATTCACGGGTGGGAATATTACATTCTCTCCCCCTTAGAAGAATGGAGATGTCCTCATCTCGAGATAAATTGGGGATATTGAAGGTTGAGAGAGCTTTCATCCATCCAGGTAGCATCCTCTTCGGGATAATCCTTCCACTGGACGAGGTATTCTTTCAAGGTTCTAGATCTCAACTGTCTCTCCCTAACATCTAAAATCTTTTCCGGTCTTAGTTCAAGGACTCCTTGACTAGGCATTACAATTTGTTGGTCATCAAGTACATGATTTGGGTTGGGTACATATTTTTTTAAGAGACTAATATGGAATACATTGTGAACTTTTAGGTTATCCAGAAGTTGCAATTTATAAGCATTGGGTCCCAAGGATTTGAGGATTCTATACGGCCCACAATACCTTGGACTTAGCTTCTTGCATTGTCCTAGAGATAGAGAACTCCTTTTAGGGTGTACACGAATGAAGACCATGTCTCCTTCTCCGAAGACCCTCTCTTGGCGTTTCAAATCCGCATATGCCTTTTGTCTATCTTTGGCTGCTTGTATGTCTTGTCTTATTGACCTTATTTGGTCTCCATGTCCTCCAACATTTGTCTTGAAGCTTCAACTCTTAGGGTTGGATCAGAAAAGTTTAGGGGACTTCGACAATCATGACCATACAATGCCTGGAAAGGGGTCATTTGAATGCTCTGCTGGTAAGAAGCATTGTAGGCAAATTCTACTGATGGCAAGTACTAAATCCACCTCTTCGGCTCTCGACAGCAGTAGGCCCTAAGCATATCCTCAATGATTTGATTTACTCGCTCTGTTTGTCCATTTGTTTGGGGATGGTAGGCAGTGCTAAAACAGAGTTGAGTTCCAATAGCTTCAAAGATAGCTCTCCAGAAGTGTGAAGTGAAGAGAGAATCTCGATCGCTAATGATCCTTCTAGGTAACCCATGTAACTTGAATATCTCCTTGATAAACACTCTTGTAATGTCGGAGGCTTTATAGTTTGTCTTTACTGGAATCAGGTGTGCAACCTTAGTAAGCATGTCAACTACAACCATAATGGAGTTGTATCCTCCTTGGACTTGGGGTAAGCCCACCACAAAATCCATACTGATGAATTCCCATTTCATCTGGGGAATATCAAGTGGTTGCAATTTTCCTGGCATCATGACATGTTCAGCCTTGATACGTTGGCAAGACAAACATTCAGTGACATATTTGAGAACATCACCTTTGAGCCTCTCCCAATGGTAGCTCTTCCTAACTGCATTAAGAGTTTTTGCATAGCCAGGATGTCCTGCGAAAGGGGAATCATGAGCTTCCCATAATATCTTCTGCTTAAGTGACTGGCTTGTTGGTATACATAGCCTTGTTCTGTAATAGACAAGTCCATTATCAATGGAAAATTCCCGATACTTAGCTTGTGACTTCAGATTCTGCTCCTTGGTAGATATTTCTTTTATCATGGTTTGGTAGGCCAAATCATGGCATGCTTCCTCTCTAGCTAGTTCGAGTATAGGGTTGCTTGGCATAGATACCTTTGTAGCCAGAGATCTGGCCGTTGATGGATTCTGCAAGATTAGGGAATTTAGGAATGCCTTGCGACTGAGTGCATCGGCAACTACATTCTCTTTCCCTGGTCGATACTTGATTTCAAAATCATACTCCTCCAATACTTCAATCCATCGACGTTGCCTCATGTTGAGCTCGTTCTGGGTAAAAATCCATTTGAGACTCTTATGATCGATTACTAGAGTAAACCTGTTACCCAAGAGGTAATGTCTCCAAAGCTTTAGAGCATGGATGACAGCTAATAACTCCAAATCATGCGTGGCATAATTCTTTTCATGACTCTTCAATTTCCTTGAAGAATATGCTACTGGATGACCTTCCTGCATAAGTACACACCCCAAGGCAAGAATGCTGGCATCAGTTACTACCTCGAACTCCCTATTAAGGTCAGGAAGTTTTAGAATAGGTGCTGATATCAAACATTGCTTCAATTGATCGAAGCTATTTTGCTCAAGAGTTGACCATGTAATAGAAGTCTGCTTCTTTAGTAAGTCGGTAAGGGGTGCTGCAATCAAAGCATAGTTTTTGATAAAGACCCTATACCATCCTGTCAAGCCAAGAAAACTGCGTATTTCTTTGATGGATACTGGTATTGGCCATTCAAGCACATCTCTGACTTTGGCTGGATCTACTGATATTCCTTCTGATGATACTATGAATCCTAGATATTCAATCTGACGTTTGAAAAATGCACACTTCTTCATTTTTGCATATAGCTTATGAGACCTCATTGTCTCAAGGACAATCCGAAGTTGAGGTTCATGATCTTCTTCCTGTTTAGAATAGACTAAAGTGTCATCGAAGAAGACAAGCACGAAATCATCAAGATATGGTCTAAAAATATCCTGCATTAATCTATTGAAGGTGGCAGGTGCATTTGTAAGCCCGAATGACATAACCAAAAATTCAAAGTGCCAATATCTTGTATTGAAGGCCGTTTTTGGAATATCTTCATCCTTGATCCTGATTTGATAGTAACCTGACCTGAGATCAATTTTGGAGAAGATCTTTGCACCTTGAAGGCGATCAAGAAGCTCATCTATTCTAGGAATAGGATACTTATTCTTGATTGTTGATTGATTCAGCCCCCGGTAATCAATACATAGTCGAAGTGTCCCATCTTTCTTTTTCTGGAATAGTACTGGAGCTCCCCATGGAGAGTTGCTAGGCCGGATGTAACCCTGATCTAACAGTTGCTTGAGTTGTTCCTTCAACTCAATAGCTTCTGGAATGGACATTCTATAAGGTCTCTTTGCAATTGGCGCAGCTCCAGGCATTAGCCTTATTTCATGATCAACTTCTCTTGGAGGTGGAAGTTCAGTTAATTCCTCAGGGAATACGTCAGCGCATTCCTTTAGCCAAGAGGGTCCCTCATGAAACTCTTGCCTTTGATCTAATTTGTTGAGTTTGATCAGGTAAACAGGTAATCCTTTTCTAACTCCTTTTATGATCCATGATACTTTGGCTAACTGGATTCTTGGCACTCCTGCCTCACCTTGAGTTGTAACAAACTCTCTTTCAGAGTTTCGAAAGGAAACTTGACCCTTCCCACAGTGGATGTGAGCGTCATTAAGCTTAAGCCAATCCATCCCGAGTAGACACTCATGGATACCTAAACTCATGACTCTGAATTTGACTGAGGTTTTCTTTCCTCCCAGATAGAACTCCTCCTTAGCAGTTTGCCTGGTACAAGTTACCTCACGACCGTTTGCCAATTCCACAAGTAGGGTAGGTGCTTCTACTGTGGCTATTCCTAATCTCTTAGCACACGCTGGTGAGATAAAGGAATGTGTACTGCCACAATCAATCAAGGTTTTGAAACCTTTACCTTGATAGTCCGACGGTGTTTGAATCACTGAGAACTGGCGATTCGGCCCCTTCTTGTGTAAAGCGGCATGGACTGTCGCTCTTTCAAATTCCGCTTCCATAGTCGGATCTTCCCCTTCTTCTGCTTCACATCTTTGCCTATTGATAATGCAGGCAGTTCTTCCTCTTCCACGGGTGGCGGCTCCTTGACCGCGGCCTGCACCTTGACGGTGTCCCTCGCTGAGCTTGGGACATTGCCTTTTGAAGTGACCGAGTTCGTTGCAGTGGAAACATCGGAGGTTTCGGCCATTACTGTGAGTAGGAACAAAGTTATTGACGTTATTTGTCCTTGCTTTCTTCCTTTGACCTTGATTGTGGCCTTGAACTCTCTTAACCTGGGGTCTGAATGCTCCTCTGTTCGGGTTGCTATAAGACCAATTTTTGTTACCCCTCGGTCTAGCTTGCACTTCCTGAATTATAGGTGCCGCTCGAATGAGTGCATCCTAAAGATCTGATGGTCGCATAGATTCGAGACGAGTATTTACAGGTGGATTTAAGCCCGCGCAAAATTTGGACACCTGCTGTGTCGTGTCCATTTGTGGCGCATACTTTAAGAGTGAGACAAATTTAGAGTAGTATGCGTCAAGGGTGAGTCCTAACTGTTTTAACTCATAGAACTCATTCATCTTCTATGTGTGATATGCAGGAGGCAAATATCTCCCCTGCACGGCTTGCTTTAACTTCTCCCAGGTAATGGACCCCTCTGAAGTCCCTTGATCCCTGCACCATTGTTTCCACCATAATCTAGCTTCACCGGTGAGTTTTAATTTGGCGAGCATGGCCTGATTGGTGGGAGCAGTACCAGCTGCTTCGAAGTAATCCTCCATAGATTCAATCCAAATCTCAGCATCCGACTGGACGAATCTGCCTCTCCCGTCAAACTCGGGTGGCTTTATCTGTTTGAGGAGGAACTTCTTCTCCTGGATCACAGTAGTACTTGATGTAGGGGGCGAATTTGGAACCTGTACCTGGGGTTGTGCCTGAGTAAAAGTTTTCTTACCATTATTGTATGATAATTGACATTAGCTTATCTTTAGTTCAGCTATCTCGTAAATCATGAAGCTACTTAACTTTTCGCAACAACCCCGATGCACAATCGGATATTGATAAAAGAAGTCCTTATTTATATTTACATGGGCGTAGCCTTATACAACATCTCATGTGATGATAATCCAATCATTACATTTAGTTTGGGGAGAACAACATTGTATTGGATTTATCTACAGGATTTGTGTAATAGTAGGGTTTTGGGTCATGAATCTTTAGGAATCGATAATTCATCGGAAGTTCAGGATATCCTTTCCGCTGGAATCCATACTTCCCATGGCGGCCCAACACCTTAATCCTATCAGCTGGAATTACACAGGTTACTTCCTCATATACATATGAGTTCAATTCAACCCTCCGACCTCGAATATGCAAAGTCGAATTTACGTGAGCTTCCACAAAAATGAACAGCTTCACGACTTTCAAATCTTCCAACCACTTGATCCTCTTTAGGTTGGTTTGTAAATAAGCAAACTGGTGGGCAGCTATGTAGTAGATTCCTGAAGACCCAGTCCATCTTCGTTCTATATATAAAGGTGATGGATTATAAATCTGCTCCAGGATGTTCATCATTTCAATTCTCTGCCTATAATGCGGAGAATGCATTGCAGTCATAAACATGATCCGGAACACCAAAAACTTGTTCCACGCTTCATAGTTCTACAAGACAGTATTGAAGATGAGCAACAATTTTATTTCTTCATTTTATTGAGATCTTATAAAAACAATTCTGTCGTTGGTCGGCTCTGATACCAACTGTAACGTGTCCACTAGAATCATCTAGGACACGTCTTAGTAGTCCATCGGGAAGAATGTCTAGAAAACTCCGCCGGCACTCCCTTGGAATGTTACGGGTTTTGCAATCTAGGTCTTCCCATGTCTACCACGTAGCGGAAGTATCCTGGCCGTTTCCCACTTAGGATCGACCGGAATTAGGGTTTCCCTGTTAGGTCATTAGCTAGCAGCAACTAGCGTTAGACCCGAGCGAACTACTTTACGCAGGAATACCAGGTCCGAAGCAGATTCACGCTGCACTTGGTTCAAGGAGAATGGGAAACGAGAGGGATGCAAGGCTCAACCTCTCTACAATAAGGCATAGTCCCATGCCGTTCCCCTAAAACAGCGTAAATCAGGTAGGATGTACCTCTAGGTCATCGTTTCGTTATGATCATCTGGTTGTTTTTCAAGATTTTTGAGAAAAGTTCCCGGCTAACCGGGACCACACATCCATAGGACAGACCCATGGTCCATCCTCCGCACTTTCCTCGGTTTGTTTTAATTATGTAATTACCTAACACATTAATTTGACATATAACAAACATCTTCTTTGATTAGCCCTGTTAAGCACTGGTTCCTTCACGTAATCTTATCACGTGACATAGAAAAACAATATCAAACAACTTCTTTATTATCATATCATCATTTTATCTTTGAAATACAGAGGATCCCGCCCGTAGGCTTGTTCATAAATCCGCCCGAAGGCTTATCTAGTAATCCGCTAGGGATCACTATTCCAAGCTTCTGCCCGTAGACTAGTATACGGGCCTCGAGATCCAATCCCGAGTCACGTTAGCCTCTTGTGCAGGACCCGGAAGGCGAGGGATTTACGGCCAGAGCCCCCCCTGGCACCCAAGCGTCCTCCTGCTCCAAGTAGAGCTCAACGGAAAGACCTCTCGCGGCGGGTTCGGTCCACGTTCCCGGCGCGGTCAACAACCCCCTTGGTTAGGGTCAGGCAGGCAGTCGGGGGTAACTGAGCTGCCACTCCCTTCAGGCCTTCAACCTGAAGCATTTATATATCTTTCATCCTTTAATTCCTTGAACAAACAATGCAAACAGTGCTTTCTAAACTGTTACAAGCACAATCAATTCCAGTGGTCGTTTAGTTGGCAAACTGTTAAGGAGTGACTCCTTCTCTCCGAATGCATCCCGCATTCGATCCGGAATCAATTGCAACTTGGCAAGATTCCTATCGTCCTTGGGTTAGGGTCATACCCTGTTAACCCAACTTAACCAATACCTTAGGTTTTAATTAGTAGTAATCCCGGCGACCATGTCGCTTTAATTTATTGTCTAATCATTTGCGTCCGAGCAATTACCTAACTTCCCTTAACTTGGCAAAATTTTTTCTAATGAGGGCGATGTAACTAGATGACTACCCATCCCCTTGCAAGTTAAACTTGTGCAAGAACCTACCAACCTCATTCCAAGGAATGGCAAAACTTTCTTACGATCAAACCACAAGGCTATGCGACGTTGCAACTTGTTGCACAAGTGTCGCCCCCATTCCAAGAGATCATTTCACCTATTGAATGGCGTTTTCTGGTCACGGAATTATCTTCAGACGAGATGCAGGGTTTAGGGTGTCTTTTTACCTGTCCCATCCCTAATTTCACTAGATCGACAACGTTTAGTCCTAGGGTTCCAACTCAATTTGAGTTTCATCATTTTGAACGATTGGTCCTTAGTGTAGGAACCCTAGATTATTGTTTGCATGAGCACCCAATTGACTCAACATTTCGGGAATATGGTTAGGGCCATTGGGCATGAAGGTTTCGACTTAGCGACAATTGGAAAACTTGGCCGAATCCTTAACGTACTAATACCTAGTTAGTGTTTGGAGTATCTGTCGTGTTGACTGAACCATGCCATACGAATCCCTTGCGGCTAGGTGATTTGGGTAATTCACTATGCTTGTCTCGCGACAAGGATGAATCCTTCCCTAGAGATAATAACTAGATCTAAAGAAGAAAAATAGTTTCGACTATCACCATACATGTAAACATGCGACTCACTCTATCTTTCATTGGTAAAGTAAAAATACATGATAAGCTAGATACCAACTTTCTTAGGACCTACTAGGACTTACTTCAATTAATCATGTCTACTACCTTGTTATCTACACTTTAGAATCTCATGCTTTGCTTAAATCCTGCAAACTTTCCCAAATGCAACACTTGATGAATGAATTTTATGCACGATGAAAGTGCAACATGCAACCCTTTCATAACTACAACGTGGTTAAATGAGATTATTGTAGAGTTAGTGTTGGTATATTCTTTCTTGCAAGCACATGCCACATGCCAATCCATAGATTCATTTTTGATACACCACCATTACTTTTCGGATAACCTCCTACAGGTGTTAACAACTTTTCCCCCATGAACCATTACAATAAAGATTTTTCCTAAATTGCGACATAAGCTTATTCTTTCCATGTCTAGTCAAAATACACTTAATAACTTCAACCTTATAATGATAGGCGGTAGGTGTTCTAGGCTCGTCCTTTGAAATGCATGATAAGGCAACATAATACTAAGGTCGTAAGATGGATAGACAACTCACGTTCATCATATTGAAAATATTAATAACTCCATTTCATGTCACGAGATAATTCTAGTAATCGATCAAATAGACAAATTTTCCTCAATTTCCTTTTAATTTGGCTTGGTAAATTTGAACATGCATAGGTGCTTTCTATTCCATGAGAGTTATCATACCTAATGCATTACTTTTTCATAGAATCAAAAATCATAAAAACCTGGGTCTGTGGGCTCGGGGAGATGTCCACTTGAATGCTAGGAGATGAACCTCCCGCAGGTGCGCCTTGCGTCTTCTTGGGAGCCATTGTAGACGTGAATACGGACTCCGCAGATTCCCTCTAGCCTTTACTCTTGCTCTTTGAGACGGCTAGGAGGTCGATACCTTCTCCTCGCGTAGGAATAGGAGTTTCCCGATCCCGGTTTTTAGAACTGAGAAGCCGCATAGGATCAAGGCCTATGGCCTTAACCTTAGAAGCTTCTTAAAGAAGCTTCTAAGAAGCTTCTGGGCAACAGCAGCAACGTCGGGGGGTCCCAATGATTGGGAAGGAGGTCGTAGTCAAGAAGAGGATGGGCGGCGGCCTAGGCCTTTCAGCAAGGCGGCGGCGTTCCTGGTCGCGGCAGCAGACGGTGGTCACGGCAGCCTCCTCCTCCTTCGAACCTCCCACACGCAACCTTCCGACTAGCATTCCCCTCTTTAGCACGGCGACGTGTATCTCCCTTTCTCCCCTCAGCACGTAGGGGATGATTTTATAGGCATGGGGGGGGGAGAAGGCCTCCACCACGTGGCCCTTTGCATGGTTTCCCCCCCTCCCATGCAGGCCACGACTTTCCTATGTCCCATTCCCCCACACTCCCTTTTCTCCAGTCGTGCATCGGCTGGGGAAAAAGGGATAAAAATAAAAAAATTTGCCTTGAATATTCAAATTACCCCTCCCAAGAGGGTGTTTATGTAAGACTTGCGGTTTCGAACTTCCGGGTTTAATTTACCAATGCGAAGAGCCCCATTTCTCGCGTGCGGGTCACACATTACACCGCCAATAATTTCAATACGAGAGATAACCTTTGCACAAGGTTTACGTCGTGTGCGGGAAGTCAATATTCACGGGTGGGAATATTACAACATGCAATGGGTATCTATCTTGACTGGATAGTTTGTTGGCTCTTGTAGCACTTTCTTTATCTCCTAGGCTTGGAGCATGATGTTCAAAAATTAAAAGTTCATGTGGATTGGATTCAAGAAAATCACAATTATACTTTGGGTACCCATCTCAGGTGTTTCTCAATGTCTTTGGGTGTGGTTGTTGGTGGTTGCATCAGGTTAGTTGTGGTGGATCGAGATACGTCGTGACCACCCTCCTTAGGCTTGGCACTAAGTTACTCTATCAGTAACACTGCAGTCTTATATGGGGCCGCACTACCCTTGATGAAAGCAATCACTAACCGAACATTGCTAATGACAAGGTGAATGTGATATGAGTCATAATTGACATTGCAGTGTGCTTGCTTCTTGAATGCATGTCCTAGCAGTGATTCCTTACCAATAGCTTGGTTATTAGGAATCCCATCGAAGATCATTGTGGTAAGCTTTCAGTCTTGATATAGACTACTACCTTACATTTTCTCGAAAATGAATAACAGTGCCCCCCAAATAAGCTAAGTTCTATGCTAGTAGGTTGCGATTAGGACTAAGAAATGAGGTGCAATGATCATGAGGATATTATAGTCACCTCCCTCATCAATGAGTGTGTCAAAGGTATATGTCTTGTGACGAGTGACCATTGTGTGCATGTGTGCAAGTGCCACTACTTCTTCATCCCCTTCCTCTATATCAATGATGGTGGCCCTCTTATGTTTATAGGTGAGCCTAGCACTGGAGGCTCATTGTCATGCCATTACAAGGACATATTGTGAAAAACCTTGAAGTATATCATCATCTAACTTTCCTTTTAATCTAGAGAGTTAATGTCATATTAGTCATTAGTGTTAGTTTCCATAGTATGGATAGTTCCAAAATATGGGATTTTGGAATATGTTTAGCCTATTTTTGATTTTTTGGACATTAGGCAAAGAGAGGGGCTTTCAAATTTGCACGATGCATGATCACACTTTACAGATAACAAAGAACACTACGAATGGGGAGAAGAACAATGATGGATCTCTGAGAATTCTAAATAGTTATCCTACGGTTTACCCCCCTTTCGGAGCCAATAGAACCATGAGATTAGTTATTTGAGGAGTAGAGAAGAAGCTAGTCTTTGATGCACATTTTTGGTCTACTAGGGAGCTGTAGGAGATCTATTGCTTGGAGATTTCTTTCGAGTAGTCCCAAACAAGGATTTTTTTTTTCTTATTAGACTCTATCTATATATAGTGCTTTTACTCATTGAGCTTTGTCTTTATCTTGTGTAGCACTTGTCTATTCATTTTCTTCTCTTCTATCTCCTATTCTCTACTTCCTTCTCTCTCTGATCCCCAGTGGATAACACCTTTTGACTAAAACCTTGACATTAATGAACTTGATATGAAAGGTCATCGGAAAGAAAGATAAGATAAGAGAACCTTCAAGCACAATTTCTAGTGATTTTTTTACAATAGTGCGAAATATAAACATACTTATGCAAGTACAAGAACAACAATACGTGATGCAAGATTCTACTCAAATAGAAACTATAGTGATGAATATTCTACAAGCACTAGAGTATGAGATAAAGTTATTTAGTGGCAAGAATATATCTTCATATTTGCATACCTATACTCAAAAGATGGAGTTCTTCGGGATACTCAACTTGCGTGGAGCTTGTATTTTGTACCGGTCATTGTAAATGAAATGAAATCCTGAGTACTTGAATTGTACATGCATAATATTGACCAAGTAGCTATTAAGAAGAAAATTTGTAAATAATTTTACATTAAATACACTAGTTTGATTACCCACAAGACTTTCCATGACTAGGTTATAAAGCCCAATAAGGGTCCTCTAACTAAAGCAACATTAATAGAATTTGAAAGTGGGTTTGAGTAGTTAGAATTGACAAACAACAAGCTCTTGCAAGTTAGAAAATTTGAATGATTTCTATAAGAAGAAAATCTTGAGCATCAAGATAAGCTTTATATTTTGTTAGAGGATGAGGTTACAAAGATAGGGCTTAAAACAAAGTGGAGGCATGTAAAGGGAAGTTATTATTACATTGGTGAAAGAGCATAGAAGTAGAGAATGATTGGATGTATCTTGCTTGCCTACTCTTGCAGGAAAAATAGTTTATGTATCTAGTGGGCCACATACTTCTGTGGCTAAGCCTATGGCTGAACCTCTGTTGTTTGGTTAAAGGAATGTGGGATCTTCAATTGAAGGTCACAAAATTGGATGGGAAAGAACATGAGGAGAGAGAATGAGTAGTAGCTCCAAAACTAGGGAAAGTATATATGTGGTGTGATAGTTTGTAGCGTCATGAAAGGAAGGATTGTGTTGCTTATCAGGAGGCCTTGGCATGACAATTCATCTTCTGGAAAGATGGCGAGATCCATGCACAAGACACTGGATTGCCTCTTGCTGCTTTGAATTTTGGAAAGGGAGATATGCAAAAGAAGTTGGAAGACTTAGTTTTTCAAAATGCTTATGTAGTTGTATATGCTTCTACTTTGGTAAAATGCTTGGCCAAGTGATGGTTGGTCTCAAGATTGCAATATGGACACATGCTTTGTATGCAACTGAAAAGACGAAAGTTACTGATTGTAATGAACCTGCCTATTAGCTATCCAGGCATGTTTTTAGCAATCCATCAAGAGATGAGTCTAAGAGACACCGTGAGGAACTCCCATGGAATGTCACAGAGTTTATCGCCTAGGTTTTTTCAAGTCTATCTCGCAATGAAACGTTCACGGAGGAACCCACAAGGATCAACCTAAAACTTGGGTCCCTAGTGGTCAAGGTCTTTTGACAACATTCTAGCGTCTTGGTTCAAAGAGAATGGGAAACGAGAGGGATGTGCCGCTCAACCTCTCTGCATGTAGGGCATAGTCCCATTTTGGCCCCCTAAAATGGCTTGAATCAGGTTCTAACTTAACAATACCTAAGACATTGGTAAAACCTTGTGAAAGCCTCCCAGTTTTTTGGGACCACCGTATCGTAGGATGGACCCATCGAGGTTCCGTCCACCCACTTCGCTCAATAGGTGTTCTTTAGTTATTTAATTAGGTCCTATCACATTTATGTGTGACATTTAAATTCAAATTCCTTAATTAAACCTTTTAGAGAGTAGGGTTCATTCGATCTATAGCATAGTCACAAAAACAGGGAAAAACAATCCTTTTGACAAACAAGTTCCTTAACTTATCTTCAAGTTAATCTTTGTCTCCTACCCATACAAGAGAAAGTATGTATCCTTTCTGCCCTCCTGTAGAAGTTGGGCACCACAATTTCCATCCTTTATTTAGAATAGGATCTTTCAATGCCAGAGATGTTGGCCGCATGATAGTATTCAACTCCATTCCGAACTAGGAAAGGGGTGTTTAGAGCTCCACCAGACTCCAAATGACCTAGGAGTGAGACACAACTTTTGTGGTTGGCCTTTTACCCACTCGATGTTCGGGCCATGAATCGAGTTGTGCCCCCTCGGGTTGAAACGTGGTGTGACCTTGGAGATGATCGACCCATGAAAAATATCATTTCCTTAAATTTATAATTTAGGCACAACCAAGGCATTCAGTCCAAAAATCATTTTCCAAGAAAACATAATTCCTTTATTCCCATGACAACTTGTCATCACTGGCCCCTGCCATGCATTTACAATAAAAAACAAGCACTTGAAATAATCATCAAATCACATCCCAACAATTAGTTGAATGCAAAATCATTTAGGATGTTGTTTGATCAATCAATAAAAACAATGGTATTCTTTTCCCAACATCGTAGGAATAGTCATGATAACATTTCCATCACGTATTTGCTCTACCCCTTGGGATCAAGGAGCAATACCATGCAAAAATTTTACTTAACACTTGGCTAAGGCATATGTTAAGGTTTCAAACACTGTACAAGATGTAAGTCCTATCACTTCAATGTGAGTTAATCAATCTAGCAAGAGCATTTATGCCTCTTCTCTAAGAGATATTTATCTTTTAGCCTTTCCCTACTATGTAGCTTTTTTTTTTGACTTTATCTTTGTTTATCCTAAGGAAGAAGTCGCATATCATTCATGTAACTTATTATTGCTTAATCCTTTAGGATCTTATGTGCTTCTTATGCTATGTATGGACTTGTCGCATAGCAACTAGGTCCAATTAACTTTCCTTGATACAAGCACTTTGCAGAACTTCATCTTCGAATATTAGAGATGAGATTTATTCTTTTCAATGACCTATTCTAGCCCAGCATAGTATAGGGTCTAAGATATCTCATGCAAAAATCAAAGCAAGCAAATTATTAATTTGGAAATTCATTACTTACAATCGATATCGCAGCTGGATTGGCAGTGATGCCCTCGCTTGATGCTTTGTTGCTCATTGTGGGGTTGCCATCCACGTGCGACATTTTCCTCTTAAGGGTCATTCTCGTTCTTCATCTCCCTTGGACACAAATCACACAAGACTTCCATACCTTGTGCTCAATTAGTGGGGCCAATTGGGGAGAAAAATGAGCTTGTGGTTGAAGGATAATCTTGCAGAAATAGGGTATAAGTTCGCATTAAATGGGGAAGAAAAAAAATGCATGTGGACACCCTCTAAAGAGAGGAAGAGAAGTAGATCCTTCAAGGAGTCTTTCCCTCTCTCTCTCTCTCTCTCCCCCTTTTCTTCTTCTTTGTCTCTTTCCCTTCTCACCTCCCTTCTTCTTCTTCACTCTCTTCTCACCTCTCTTTGTTCTTCCTCTTCTTCTTCTTCTTCTCCCTTCTCTCTCTCTCTCTCTCTCTCTCTCTCTCTCTCTCTCTCTCTCTCCAATGTGCTGCTCAGTATGTCGAGCCCTCCCCCTTTGATTCCATGGGGGTGGGTTTTTATAATGAGAAGGGAGGTACTATTGGGGAGGGGAAACATAGAGAGGAGCTAGAGTGGCGGTGGGGTCTCCACCACCTATTCTGCATGGCGGTAGGAGCATCATTTTCTCCATTTGCTACTTCATCATCATCTACTTCTTCATCGTCTCCTTCTTTTCATCATTGCCTTCCTCTTGCCCTTACAATCATCATCATCCTCGTCCATGTTGTCCTCTGCCATCTTTTCTTCCTCTTTCCCCCCCTCGCCAGCTAGGGTGATGACAGGGGGGAGGGAGAAGATTTAAAAAAATCCATTATTTTTTAACAAGGGGGGTTTATGTATGCCTCGCATGTAGGGACTATTACATCCTCTCCCCCTTAGAGAGCTTGAGGTGTCCTCATCTCAGAAGAACTGGGGAAGACAAGCATTAATGGGGCTTAAGGCGTATGGGTTAGGACCAACCATGCATCCGCTTCACTAACCTTAATGATCAAGTAGTGCAACTCATATTACTACAATTAACTATAGGTAGAAGAGTAGTATTTATTCCCAATATAAGTTGTATAATATGTCGATAGAGTTTCTAGGATTGCTAATCATCCTAAAAAGGTGTAGTGGGTTCTAGGTCTTTTTCTTCATCCGATTCCTCTATATATCTAAAGGCTACGCTTGTGTAGCTTTGTTTTCTTAGAGGCTCAATATATTTTGGACTTAAGTTAAGGTAGTCGTATTGGACGTTTCCTAGCTCATTGTAATCAAAGCATTGATGCTAGGGACATCTCCTATGGATGTGCCCTATCTCTCCGCACATATGGCATCTCTTGTCCTGATCTCAAGAATTATCTTTATCACAGTTTCCTAGTTTAAGTTCTTCGACGATTGGCTTTGCTCGAAGTAATGCATCTTGCAAGTCCATTGGATGCATTGCTTCAAGACGATGGTTCAAAGGAGTGTTCAGGCCATGGCAAAACTTGGATACTTGTTGTGCAATATCCATAGGTGGCACTTATTTTAGTAGAGTTAAAAACTTTGAGTAGTAGGCTTCCAAGGTTAATTCCTGCTTCTTGACCTTGAAGAATTCATTCATCCTCAAAGTCTGGTAAGTTGGTGGAAGTTATTATCCACATATAGCATCTTTCAACTGAGCCCAAGTGGTAGTGGATTCAGAAACACCTTATTCTTTGTACCATTGCTTCCACCATGTCTGAGCCTGGCCAACTAACTTAAGTTTAGCTATCATTGCTTGATTGGCAGAGGTAGTTCCTGAAGCAAATAAATAATCATCAATCGACTCAATCCATATCTTCCCCTTTGCTGTGACATCTATACCTTCTCCATCAAACTCGAGTGCCTTAATTTTCTTGAGAATGAGTTTAGCTATCTTGCATGTCAACATTCGTGGGTGCAAAAGGTGCCTGACAATCAAGTCATACCTCTTTGTTTATTCTATTTAGAATATTTTTATGATCCATACATTAATCAATCACATATCATTACAAATTTTCGCTCTAATACCAACTCTAACATGCCTCTGTATCGGCTATCCATGCACGTTTTTAGTAGTTCATAGAGAGACGAGTTGAAGCAATGCCTCTTGCACTCCCATGGAATGTCACGTGGTTTATCGCCTAGGTTTTCTCGAGTTTGCCTTGCAATGGAATGTTTGCAACCAAACCCATTAGCATTGCCCTGAAACTTGGGTTCCTAATGGTAAAGGTCTCCTGAGAGAATTCTAGCATTGGGTCATGGACATCCTACTTTATGTAGACATATCCAAGCCAAAGCAAACCCATGCCACACTTGGTTCAAAGAGAACAGGAAACGAGAGGGATGGGCCGCTCAATCTCTCTGCCCGTAGGGCATACCCATTCTTTGGGACCACCTTGCCATAGGACGAACTGGTCGGTGGGTTTTTATCCCACCCACTTCCCTCAATAGGCATTCTTTAGTTATTTATTTAGGTCCTATCACATTTATGTGTGAGATTTATAGATAGATTACTTAATTAAATATTTTAGGGAACATGGTTTGTTCGTGTAAGTTATAGCACATACATGAAAAAAGGGTAAAACAATCCTTTGAAAAACAAGTTCTTTAACTTATCTTCAAGTTAATCTTTTTCTCCTACCCATAGAGGAGAAACTATGTATCCCTTCTTCCCTGCAGAACTAACTGATCCAAATCACATGGCACCACAATTTCCATCCTTTATTTAAAATAAGATCTTCCAACGCTAGAGACGTTGGACCCACGACAGTATTCAACTCTGTTCTGGACTAGGCAAGGGGTGTCCAGAGCTCCACCTGATCCCGAACAACCTAGGAGTGAGACACAACTGCTATGGTTGGCCTTTTCACCCCTGGACCCTTGGTCTGTGAATCGAACAGTGCCCTCTTTGATTGAAATGTGGTGTAACCTTGGACATGATCCACCTGTGCAAAATATCATTTCCTTAATTAATTTAGTTAAGAATCAAGCACAATCAGGGCATTCAGTCCAATACCATTTTCCAAGAAAACATTCCTTTATTCCCATGGTAATTTGTCATCACAAGCCCCTACCATACATTTACCATCAAACACAAGCACTTGGAAGAATCATCCAATCACATCTCAACAATCCGTTTGATGAAAAAGCATTTAGGACATTGTTTGATCAATCAACAAAAGCAATGGTATTTTTTTCAAACATTGCAGGAATAGTCATGATAACCTTTCCATCACTTTTGATCTCCCCCTTGGGATCAAGGAGCGATACTATGCAAAAAATTTACTTAACACTTGGCTAAGGAATATGTTAAGGTTTTAAACATTGTAAAGACGCAAATCCTATCATTTCAATGTGAGTTAATCAATCTAGCAAGAGCATTTATGCCTCTTCTCTAAGTGACATTTACCTTTTAGCCTTTCCCTACTTTGTAGCATTTTTCTTAACTTTATCTTCCTTTCTACTAAGGCAAGGAGTTGCATATAATTGATACAAGTTTCACATAATCTCCCCCATGCATGTACCATTTATGTGCATCTATGAACCTTAAATAATATTGTCATAGATAAAGATTGATCGAAAACTTATCAATGCTTAATACTTTAGGATTTTATATACTAATTATGCTATGTATGGACTTGTTGTATAGCAAGTAGGTGCAATTAACTTCCCTTGATATAAGCACTTTGCAAAACTTCATCTTTGAATATTAGAGATGAGTTTTATCCTTTTCTGTAACGTGTCCACCTGTTATCTTCAGGACACGTCTTAGCAGTCCATCGGAAAGGATGTCTAGAAAGCTCCGCCTGGCACTCCCATGGAATGTCACGGGGTTTGTGATCTAGGGCTTTCCACGTCTACCACGTAGCGGAACTATTCTGGCCGTTCCCATTTAGGACCGACCTGAATCAGGGTTTTCCCTAATGGTCATTTCCTAAATGGCAACTAGTGTCGAACCCCAAGCAAACTACTTTACGTAGAAACACCAGGGCCGAAGCGGATTCATGCTGCACTTGGTTCAAGGAGAATGGGAAACGAGAGGCATGAAAAGCTCAACCTCTCTACCATAAGGCATAGCCCCATTCCATTCTCCTAAAATAGTGTAAATTAAGATTATTATAAATTAAACTCTAGGTCAGTGCCCTTGCTATTCATGTCCTTTGAAACGATCTTCTTGTTGTTATTTATGATTGAGAAAAGTTCCCGGCCAACCGAGACCACCCACTTGTAGGACGGACCCATGGCCACATCCACTGCACTTTCCTCAAGTTTATTTAGTTATCTAATTACCTACCACGTTTAGTTGGACATACATCAATCAGCTTCCTTAATTAGCCCATTAGGCACTGGTTCCTTCATGTAATCATAGCACTTGACATAGAAAAGCAATGTCAAACAAGTTCCTTTTCAATAGCTTATCATATTTATCTTTGAAATACATTTATAAAGTCCAACCCGTAGGCTTATCTATAATCCGTCCAAAGGCTATCCAGAAATTCACATGGATTACTAATCCAAGATTTCGCCCGTAGACTAGTATGTGGGCCTCGAGATCCAATCCCGAGTCACATTGGCCTCTTGTGTAGGGCCAGAGAGGCGAGGGATTTACAGCCAAAGCCCCCCTGGCACCCAAGCATCCTCCTGCTCCAAGTAGCGCTCAACGGAGAGACCTCTTGTGGTGGGTTCGGTCCACCTTTCCAACGTGGTTAACAACCCCCTTGGTTAGGATCAGGCAGACAGTCGGGGGTAATTGAGGCTACCTCTCCCTTGAGGCCTTCAACCTGAAGCATTAGATATCGTTTCATCTTTTAAATCCTTGAGCAAACAAAGTAAACAGTGCTCTCTAAACTAATTTACAAGCACAATCATTTCCAATGGTCGTTATTTTGGCCAATTGCTAAGGAGTGAATCCTTCTTTCCAAATGCATCCAGCACTTGATCCGCGATCAATTGCGACTTGGCAAGATCCCCAAGGGTTTGTTGGTTAGCCCTTATGTCCTTGGGTTAGGGTTGTACCCTATTAACCCAACTTAACCAATACCTTAACTTCTATTAACAGAAAATATATCGCTCCAACTTATTGATTGGTCCTTTGCTTCCATGCAAATATCTAATTCCCTTATCTTGGTCACTTTTCCCAAGAAATGTGCTATAACAGGATGACTAATCATCCTCTTGCAAGATAACTTGCGCAGGAATCTGCCAATCTCATTCCGAGGAATTGGCCATTCCCTTATGGTCAAACCATAAGATCATGCGACTCTGCAACATGTTGCACAAGTGTTGCATCTAATCCATGGAACTATTTTACCCATCGAATGGCGTCTTCTAATCATGGAATCATGATTAGATAGGAAACAATGTTAGGGTATCTTCATAACCAATCCGTTTCTAATTGCACTAGGCTGACATTGTCAGTCCTAGGGTTCCAATTCAAACAGAGTTTCATCTTTTTAGCGAGCGATCCTTAGGGTAGAAACCCTAGATTGTTTCTCGCAAGTATGTCTTATTGTCCTTAGGGTAGAAACCCTAGATTGTTTCTCGCAAGTATGCTGAATTTACATAACCTTTCGTAACTACTTATGTAATTGATTGAGATTTATATCAATTTCCTAGAGATTAATCTACTTGGTGCAGCCCTAGAATCATTTCCATGCCTTGCAAATTCCTATGGTTATTAGTAACTTTCTTTAACGAATTATTACGAATAGAAGATGTCTAATAATGCGACATGCGATTTATACTTTCCATGCATAATCGAAGTGTACAACAATAAATTCGACTTTGTAGAAATGGTCATTACTTGATCTAATTTTGTTACTTTGCAATGTATATAAACAATTTGCTAAGAATGCCTAGATGTCTTATGTCCTTCTTTCATTCGTTCCTTTGAAAAATACTAATGACCAATTCTTTGATGGTAAGCTATTTCCTTTAATTTAGCCAAAGTATTTCAATCGAGAAAGTGCATCCTATTTCCAAAAATGATCCATGCACAATTGTGATATTAGGACGTAAATCAAAATTAGGAAGAAAACCTGGACTTGTGGTGAAATGTTCACATGGATGTTAGGAGATGATCCTCCTGAAGTTGCGCCTTGTGCCTTTTTAGGGGCCATTACGAATTCAACCTTCTTGCCTTGGTCGCAGACTTATGATCTTGGCCCGTCTCCTTTGCATGTGAGACTCCCTTTGAGATTCGGCTTCCTTGACCATTTGCACCGTCTTTCGGAATCGAGCTTTAGAAGGCCTTATAAGCTCGTGGGAGTTGAAATGGGAAAGGGTTTAAAAATAGCTTTGTGGAATGCAAGGGAAGAAAAAGGCTTAATTCACGAGGATGCAAGGGGGGAAAGACCTTAATTCTGGGGGTTATAAAGACCCCTTAGGAAGGGCTTATAAAAGTCCATAGGAAGGCTATAAAGGAACTTGTGTGTGTGTGGGGGGGGGGATCCACAGGAATGGCTTTGTGGAAATGCTAAGGGAAGGGTTTTGGAAAACCCGACTATTGTGTCCAAGGGGGGAAAAAGGTGCTTAAAACCCGGGGTAATAGAAAGAAAAAGGGGCTTTCTAAGGGACCTGGGGGTTAGAATGAACTTTCGTGGAATTTGCAATAGGAAAAGGGCTT
Source organism: Lygodium microphyllum (assembly GCF_053477565.2). Lineage (NCBI taxonomy): Eukaryota > Viridiplantae > Streptophyta > Polypodiopsida > Schizaeales > Lygodiaceae > Lygodium > Lygodium microphyllum. The sequence continues at coordinate 1,936,154 of NC_141154.1, forward strand.
GGGTGGAATTTGCAATGAGCAAGGGGACTTGAGTGGAAATTTCAAGGGAATGGGTGCTTAAATCCGGGGGGGGGGGGGAGGGGGGGGAAGGGGGTATAAAACCCACTTAGAGAAAAAACCATAGGAAGGGGGGCTTCCTAAGGGCCCTTAGAAGCTTCCCAAGAAGCTTCTTGGAAGCTTCTGTGACCCACAGAATTCCCCACGTGGAGGAAGAGGAGATGATATTCGATGACGATTGATGCCGGCTAGAAGTCGAACGATGGCAGCGCGGCAGTAGCTAGCGGCTCTCTGTGGACTTCCTCTCTCCTCACGACGCACTCAGAGGCAATATTTCTTTCCTCTCTCACTTAGCTTGGTGGCTCCCGACCTCAGCTCCCTCTCTCCTTCTCAGCCGCAGCGTTATGCTCCTCCCTTTCTCCTTTACTCCCCCCCCACAGGGGGTTTTGTATAGGCTAGGGAGAGAGACCTCCCCTCCCTCCACGCGGCCTTATGCATGGCCTATCCCCCCCCCCCCCCAATGTCATATACCTAGTCATCAGCGCCATACCCCTCTCCTCTAGCATGGCCTTCGGCTGGAGGAAGAAGGGATAATTAAAGAAAAATTTGCCATAAAATATATCCTTATCCTCTCTACCTCCTCCCAAGAGGAGGTTCATACGAGGATCTTCAGTTTCTTTTTCTTTGGTCTTGTTTATGCCAATGGAGATTATACAATTTCTCCGTCCATATATTCAATGCTGGCATCGTCATTGCCTGAGACTCATGCGTGTACATAATATTTTTCAGTAGGAATATTACATTCTCTCCCCCTTGGAGGAATCGAGATGTCCTCATCTCGAGAAAAACTAGGGATATTGATGGTTGAGAGTGTTTTCATCTATCCAAGTGGCATCCTCCTTAAGATAATCTTTCCACTGGACAAGGCATTCTCACAAGGTTCTGGATCTCAGTTGTCTCTCCCTAACATCTAAGATCCTGTCAGGCCGTAGTTCAATGACTCCTTGACTAGGCATTACAACTTGTTGGTCATCAATTACGTGACTAGGATTTGGTACATACTTCTTCAATAGGCTAATATGGAATACATTATGAACCCTCACGTTCTCAGGGAGTTGCAGTCTATAAGCATTAGGTCCTAGGCACTTGAGGATATTGTATAGTCCTCAATACCTTGGACTTAGCTTCTTGTAATCTCCTAAGGATAGAGAACTCTTCTTTGGGCATATGCAAATGAAGAAGATGTCTCCTTCCTCGAAGATTCTATCTTGATGCTTCAAATCCGCGTATGCCTTCTGTCTATCCTTGCTGGCTTGGATGTCTTGTGTTATTGACTTTATTTGTTCATCCATCTCTTCCAACATCTGCCTTGAAGCCTCAACCCTCAAGGTCGGATCTGAGAAGTTTAGGGAACTTCGACAATCATGACCATAAAATGCTTGAAAAGGGGTCATCTGAATGCTTTGTTGGTAATAACCATTGTAGGATAATTCAACCAAGGGCAAGTATTGAATCCGTCTTCTTGGTTCACGGCAGCAGTGTGCCCTTAGCATATCCTCGATAACTTGATTGACTCGCTCCGTTTGGCCATCGGTTTGGGGATGGTAAGTTGTACTAAAATAGAGTTGAGTCCAAATGGCTTCAAAGATAGCTCTCCAGAAGTGTGATGTGAAGAGAGAATCACGATCACTAATGATTTTTCTGGGTAGCCCATGTAGCTTGAATATCTCCTTGATAAACAACCTTGCAATGTCTGAGGCTTTATAGTTTGTCTTTATCGGAATAAGGTGTGCAACCTTAGTAAGCATGTCAACCACAACCATGATGGAGTTGTATCCTCCCTGAACTTGGGGTAGGCCAACAACAAAGTCCATATTGATGAATTCCCATTTCATTTGGGGAATGTCAAGTGGTTGCAACTTCCTTGGCATCTTGACATGTTCGACTTTGATACATTGACAAGACAAACACTCAGTGATATATTTGAGAACGTCACCTTTAAGCCTCTCCCAATAGTAGCTCTTCCTAACTGCATTGAGAGTCTTGGCATAGCTAGGATGTCCAGAGAAAGGGGAATCATGAGCTTCCCACAATATCTTCTGCTTAAGTGACTGGCTTGCCGGTATACATACTATCGTTCTATAGTAGACAAGTCCACTATTGATAGAGAATTCATTATACTTAGCCTCTAGCTTTTGGTCCTGGTCCTTGATAGAGATCTCCCTTATCATCTTTTTCTAGGATGGATCATGGCATGCTTCCTCTCTAGCTAGCTCAAGTATTGGGTTGTTTGGCATTGACACTTTGTGGCTAGAGATCTAGCTGTTGATGGATTTTGCAAGATTAGAGAATTAAGAAATGCCTTGCGACTGAGTGCATCAACAACTACATTCTCCTTTCCAGGTTAGTACTTGATTTCAAAGTCATACTCCTCCAGCACTTCAATCCAGTGACGTTGCCTCATGTTGAGCTCATTCTGGGTAAAGATCCACTTGAGACTTTTACGATCATTCACACTAGTGTAAACTTGTTACCCAACTGGTAGTGTCTCCAAAGCTTTAGAGCATGGATGACAGGTAATAGTTCTAGATCATCAGTAGCATAATTTTTCTCATGGCTCTTCAGTTTCCTTGAAGAGTATGGTACAAGATGACCTTCCTGCACGAGCACACATCCTGAGGCAAGTGTGCTAGCATCAGTTACTACCTCGAACTCCTTACTGAGGTCTGAAAGTTTTAGGATAGGTGCTTATACCAAACTTTGCTTCAATATATCAAAGCTAGATTCTTCGGCAGTTGACCATGCAATGGATGTTTGCTTCTTCAGTAAGTTTGTCAGAGGTGCTGCAATCAAAGCATAGATTTTGATGAAGACCCTATACCATCCTGTCAATCCAAGAAAACTGCGTATTTCTTTGACAGTTGTTGGTATTGGCCATTCTAGAACATCTTTGACTTTGGTCGGATCCACTGAGATTCCTTCTACTAAAATGATGAATCCCAGATATTCAATCTAACGTTTGAAGAATGCACACTTCTTCATCTTAGCATGTAGCTTATGTGCCCTCATTGGCTCCAAGACAATCCAAAGTTGGGGTTCATGATCTTCTTCCTGTTTACAATAGACTGAAGTGTCGTTGAAGAAGACGAGCATGAAATCATCAAGATATGGCCTAAAGATATCCTGCATTAACATGTTGAAGGTGATAGGCGCATTCGTAAGCCCGAATGACATAACTAGGAACTCAAAGTGTCCATATCTTGTGTTAAAGGCCGTCTTCGGGATATCTTCTTCCTTGATTCTTATCTGATAGTAACTAGACCTGAGATCAATCTTGGAGAAGATCTTCACACCTTGAAGACGATCAAGAAGCTCATCTATTCTAGGAATAGGGTACTTGTTCTTGACAGTTGATTGATTTAACCCTTTGTAATCAATACATAGTTGAAGCATTCCATCTTTCTTTTTCTAGAACATTACTGGAGCTCTCCATGGTGAACTACTAGGACGAATGTAGCCTTGATCTAGTAGTTTCTTAAGTTGTTCCTTCAGCTCAATCTCTTCCAGGATGGACATTCTATAAGGTCTCTTCGCAATTGGTGCAACTCCTGGCACTAGCTTGATCTCATGATCCAGTTCTCTTTGAGGCGGGAGTTCTCTCAACTCTTCAGGAAATACGTCCACGTATTCCTTTAGCCATGAAGGTCCTTGACTAGACTCCTGCTTCTGATCTAACTTGTTGAGATTAATCAAGTAGACAGGTAGTCCCTTTCTGACTCCCTTTATAATCTGAGATGCTTTGTCCAATTGAATTTTTGGCATTCTAGCCTCTCCTTGAGTTGTGACTAAATCCCCTTTAGAGTTTCGAAAGGAAATTTGGCCCTTTCCACAATGAATGTGGGCGTCATTAGGTTTAAGCCAATCCATTTCGAGTAGACACTCATGGATACCTAAGTTCATGACTGTGAATTCGATCAAAGTCGTCTTTCCTCCCAGAAAGAATTTCACCCTAGTAGTTTTTCTAGTACAAGTGATCTCACGACCATTTTCCAATTCCACAAGCAAGATAGGTGCTTCTACTATGGTTATTCCTAATCTTCTTGCACAAGATGGTGTGATAAAGGAATGTGTACTACCACAATCAATCAAGGTTTTGAAACCTTTACCTTGATAGTCCGACGGTGTCTGAATCACCGAGAACTAGTGATTCACGCCTTTCTTGTGTAGAGCGGCATGGACTATCGCCCTTTCAAACTCTGCTTCCATGGTTAGATCTTCTTCTTCGCACATTTCCCTGTTGGCAACACAGGCGGTTCTTCCTTTGCCTGGGGTAGCGGCTCCCTGGCCATAGTCAGTTCCTTGGAAAGGTGCTTGGCGATGTCCTCCTCCAAGCTTGGGACATTGCCTCTTGAAATGTCCTGGCTCATTGCAGTGGAAACAACGGAAGTTCCGGCCATTGCTTTGGGTAGGGACAAAGCTGTTGGCATTATTAGTCCTTCCTTTCTTTCTTTTTCCCCAATTCTGATCTTAAACTCTCTTCATTTGAGGCCTATATGCTCCTTTGTTCAGGTCATTATAAGACCAAGTTTTTTTGCTTCTTGGCCTAACCTGCACCTCCTAAATTATAGGCACAGCTTGAATGAGTGCGTCTTGAAGATCTGATGGGCGCATAGATTCAAGACGTGTATTCACTGGTGGATTTAAACCAACACAAAATTTTGACACCTGCTGTGTCATGTCCATCTGTGGCGCATACTTAAGAAGTGAGATGAATTTAGAGTAGTATGCATCAAGAGTGAGTCCCAGATGTTTCAGCTTGTAGAACTCATTCATTTTCTACGTGCGATACGCAGGTGGTAAGTATCTTCCTTGCACAGCTTTCTTCAGCTTCTCCCAAGTAGCAGATCCTTCCGCCATCCCTTGATCTCTGCATCATTGTTTCCACCAAAGCCTAGCTTCGCCAGTGAGCTTCAGCTTGGCGAGCATAGCCTGGTTGGCGGGTGCAGTACCGACTGCTTCAAAGTAATCCTCCATAGACTCTATCCAAATTTCAGCATCCGCTTGGATAGTCCTACCTTTCCCGTCAAATTTAGACGGCTTAATCTGCTTGAGAAGAAAGTTCTTCTCTTGGATTACAGTAGTACTTGATGTAGGAGGCACTACAACAAGCAGCAGTTATAGACGCGCTTGGTACACGCATATAGTCAAGCGTGTTTAACTATGCATATATAAGCACGTCTATAAGCGCGTGTATATAGAAACAATTCGTGCTCTATATACACGCGCTTATAGACGCGCTTTCAGATGCGTGCATAGACGCGCACTAAAATTTTAAAAAATTTTGAAAAATATTTTTGGTGTGTCATTCTTTTCAAAGTAGTCCTGTCTTGCGTCTGATGGTACCCACACCTCAAATCAATCTTCATAAAAAATCGATCCCCCTTTAGCTCATCAAGCAAATCATCAATTTTGGGTATAGGATACCTGTTCTTCACTGTGATCTTCTTGAGATCCCTATAGTCAATGCACATTCTGAAAGATCCATCTTTCTTTTTGACTAACATGACTGGGGATGCATAAGGTGAAGAACTTGGTTCAATGAAATTCCATTTTCAAGAAGTTCCTTGATTTACTTGGCTACTTCCTCTCATTCACACTTTGATAATCTGTAAGGTGGCTTATTGATTGTCTTTGAGTTGGGCTCCAAATCAATGGGGTGATCCACTGCTCTCTTAGGAGGCAATGAAGTAGGTACCTCAAACAGATCTCTATACTCCTCAAGAAGAGCTTTCAAGTTTGGATGGTTTTCTTAATTATTGGGCTGATCTTGTGTTTCTTTATTCAGATGTAGAATAAATATTTGTGAGCGCTTCTTGTACTCTCTTTTGAGTTGTTGAATGGTGATAAGCTGAAAATCTGATCTACTAGGAATTCCCTGTAAATAGATAAGTTGTCCATTGGAGATAAACTCTATATATAACTGTGAGAAATCCATAGTGATCTTGCCTAGTATCATCAACCAATCACAACTAAGTACAATATCTATAGGCCCCATTTCCAGAGTGATCAGGTTTACCTTGGCTTCAAAATTTTCAGCCAACTGTAAAGAAACCTGTGGGCATATCTATGTACTAATTTCCTCTTCACCATTAGCCACTTGAACTCTAATGGGCTGCTATAAATCTGTGGGAACACAATTTAGCTTGTCCATAATGGACTTATTCACAAAACTATGAGTACTGCCACAGTCTATGAGGATGAACACTGCCTTTCCACATATGCTTCCCTTCATACGAAGTGTATTAGGGCTCTTAGATCCTGTCCAAGCATCCATAGAGATAGAACAATTAGTGGCAGCAAGCGACTCATCACAAGTCCCACCTGGATCAAACGGAACACTTCCACCTGGATCAAAAGGAAAAGAGTTGACAGGATCATAGAAATACTCCTGCCCAACTTCCTCCTCAAGATCTTCATTTTCAGCATTAAGTGCCATTGCATTAGCTTCATCTATGTCATCTTCAAAATCCTCAAAAACCACCATACTCTAAAGCTTGGGTTTGACATTTTTGTATATTATACACTTTGAGGCATGATCATGTGTATACTTTTCCCCACACTTGAAACATAAGCCTTTGTCCTTTCTTTCTTTATAAAGATTCATAGGAATAGATTTACGATTTGTATTTGCTAAGATGAACTTAGGCTTGCTGTCCCCCTGTTTGAAAACAACTCTTGGACTGTTTGCTATCCTGAAATTACTTTGAGGTCTAGAAGTATTGAATGTAGAATAAGTTGGTACCCGTAAGCTCCCATTTGGCACATGATTACTGCCGTAAGTGTTACCAACTTGCCCCTACTTTAAAACAGTCCTTGGCTGTCCAAAACCAAGTTGAAATGAAGATTCTTTTCTATACTTTCTTCCATAGCGCTCGGCAAGCTCAATATCCTTAAAGAGTGAAGTAGGATTTTGTGCCATAACATCAGCTGATAAAGATGGCTCCAAACCATACGTAAACTTATGAAGCTTAGCCTCATCACTGATGCTTTCCACATACATGGTCAGGTTGAGGAATTGGTTAGTATACTCTCTTACACTTGGGCCCCTTTGTTCCAAAGCATACCATCTCCATGCTAATTTCTCTTTCTCAAGAGGAGAAACAAATACTTCAGCCATAAGTGCCTTGAAAGCTTCCCAATTCTCTACAAGTATGTTTTCTTTTTTAATCCACCAAGTATGGGAAAATCCCTCCAAATGCAAGGAAGCAAAGTGAATATTCATGTCATCAGTTTTAGGGAATATGTCAAAGTAGGACTCCATCTCAGAGGTCCACTCCTCTAAATCAGATGGTGAAGATGACTGACCATTAAATTTGGCTAGAACAATTTTGTCCTTAAGCTCTCTTTCATGAAAGGGTTGTTGTCCCAATATTGGCTGATCATGATAACCAAGTATGGAACCTCCAAATTGAGACGAAAATCTTCCAACAGGTGACTAAGAATTACTATGCAATCTTCCTGTTGGTAGAGCACCCCTAGAATTTTGAGTATTCAGTCCAAAAGCTTGAGGATTGGCTCCATTCAAATTGCCCAAATAGTCATCATGCCTCTGTGAAGCCTCTCCTACTTCATATTGACTATTTGGAATGCCTCTTCTTCCAATAATCCCATATCCATGACCATTTTGGTTAGATGGCTAAAGTGGGACTGAAGGGCCACTGTTTGAACAAGCTTTCTCATTAGCTTCTCTTGATCCCATTTGCAATTGCATCAATTGAGAAAATTGTGCCATAAGTTGAGTATTAGATTCCACCAACTTATCAATAGAAGCCTTGTTTTGAGTCGTTGAATCCACCAACTTATCAATGGAAGACTCCGTTTGATCAGTAGATAAAACCATTTGCTTCATTCTTGCAAGGTGGCCTCATGTCATTCCCTATGTCTTTGTTCATGGGCACACAAAGTATTATTAAGTATAATGACTTCTCCTTGTTGTTGAAGCTCTTCAAGGCTTTCTTGAAGTGTATTATCCAGCATGGAATCCCTGATTTGTTGAGCATAATCTTCCTGGACCTTATTTTTACCTTTATGTCTTGCTATAATAGTGCAGTCCTGCAGTACCCCTGTTAGAAAAATGGCTATAACTTTTGCTAGGAACCTCTGATTTCAGAACTTTTTAGTTGAAATCTAGGCTAAGAATTCCCTCTTCGAGATGAGCTATAGGACGCTATAACAGGTTTAGGATAGAAAATTTTGTAGCTGGATTTATGAGTCTAAACTGTCCAGTCATGCACCTTGTCTAGACCTGTAAGTGCCCTGTTTTGACCCTGTAGTGCAAGATAGTAACCCCAAATGGTTACCAAACCTTGTAAAATGGTGTATAGGACTTGTGGGTACCTTTTAGTACCCGCACTTGTACTTCAGTAATGAAGGGTGTACCTGTAATTACCTGTAAGTACCCTGTAAGTGCCCTGTAGATTCCTTGTTTTACCATGTTTTGGACTTGTAGGTACTTGAGCCTTTGGAAAGTCTTCAATCTTCAATTCTCCACTCGCTATACCTATGTGAGGGATAAAACAGCATGACAGGCTCCCTACAGGGGCTCCGAATCATTGGGAGGTGGGCAGAGTTCTCCCCGGGTTGGTTGGTTGCACCCCTTCAGGATCTTTGATAGTGAGGGAGGGTCACCTCTCTTTTGTCCCACTATCTCCCTCGACATCCACCTTTTTCCTTGGTAAACATGGTAGAGGCTAGTATTCTAATCAATCATCATGAGATGCATTTTTGAAATATTCATTCAACCTTTCATGAGATGCAATTGAATGGAATCTTGGAAGTTTGGATAGGAGAAGGGTCTTACCAATGCAATTCAGTGACTCATTGATTGCTAGTACTTACCCTTTTACAATATTTTAGCTTGGGTAAAAGAAATTAAGCCAAAAAAAACCAAGGTTATGCATCAAGCTAATCAAATGATATCTATGATGAAGTAATGATTGAATCACGATGAAATTCAATGGAATAGGCTGAAATCAATGAGAATTAACACTAATCTTTGATCTATTGATCAATTCAGTGAATTAATTGATCAATAATCTCCTATCAACAAGTGGAAAAGCAATAGCAAATGGATTATTAAGAGATTTTAGAGATTAGTAAAATGAATACCTCAAATAAGCTTGAAGAATATGGTGGATATCAACTTCAATCCATTGATGTAAAAGTTCTTCATAATCCATCATAAATTCGTCATAAAGCTTGAAATCTCATTGATGTAAAAGTTCTTCATAATCCATTATAAATGCGTCATAAAGCTTGAAATCTCCATAGAATCAATCCATACAAGCTCCAATATGATGAAATTCGTGAAGAATCAATGCCCCGGCCTTGCTTGAACACTTGAATATCAAAGATTCAAGACTCTTGAAGAAAAGCAACAAAATAATTCTTCCATTTGAGCTCTAGCCCCCTCTCCATCAATCATGAAAAATGGCGCCTTCATCTGCCTCATGCTGAAAAGAACGGACCCCCCTCCACAAATTCTTTTTTTTTAGGGGTGGGAGCCCCAAAAAGTCATGACCTTTGGCCTCTCTTAAGTCCTTTCACACTTGACCTTTCTGGGCTTGGCCTCCCGGGTGTTAGCTATATATAGTCTATCTATATATAGTGCCCTAGGTTCCCTCTATATATTCCTATCATGTGTGCTCAGTTGACACACTTCTGGGGTTCCACTTCTGGTGTCTCATATCTCTCTTCTCTCCTCTTCCTTTCGTCTCTCGTCTTCCTCGCAGTTTCCAACATGGTATCAGAGTGCACAAATACGCCCGAGCTAGAGTGTTGAGATGACAAGCTCAACACATGTGGACATTGATGATGGACCGCCTGGTTAGATGGGTCCACACATCTACACTTAGCACATCGGTGGTCATTATGACTCTCACATGGCCACTGACTCATTACTTATTATATTCAGGTTGTTACACCTATTTACAGCTGGCATAGTTATAGCGCCAGTCGACTAGTGTAGTCGGTTATGCATTGTTTGACTTAGTAGGCCACTTTCCTTTTATCTTGTATCTTATCTATACTTTGTGTACATTGTGAAGTGTGTGAAAGAAGAAGAAGAAATCAGCAAGAAAACGTTTTGGCCTCCATCTCTCTTCTTGTCTCTTGAGTGAGCTTCTCCTTGTGCATTCTGTGTGTGTTCGGCGCAGCATCTTGAGCAATCCCCTCCACCACGCGATTCTTGACATAGAGGAGAAGGAATGGATGCTCTTCATCAAGGGCATGCTCGATGCCTGCTTGTGCGGGCTGTGGGACTCCTCCCCCTCCATCTTCATGGCCTCCAACCCCCTCCGCAGCCTCAAGCACGATGCCTTCATTCCCCAAGTCATTAGCAAGAAGGTAGCCTTCCCGCCCGCTAGGCATGTCAATGAAATAACCTAAGGCATGACATCCCTGTTCCTGACTATGTAAGTATCCGGATCGCCCGGGAGGAGAAGCTTGTTCGGAATGATGCCAAGCTTTGCGAAGCCCTTGCCTAATAGGCCTTTTCGAGACCTCTGAGCTCTTGTAATGAGATATTATTTTTTATATGATTAAAAAAATGAGCTTAGTTCTTTATGTGTAAGCTCACAAGCTATTTTAGCTAATAGACCCGAGAGGCAACACTTAGCTTCTTATATATATCACATAGCTTTTCCCATAACTTGTACACACTATTTATTACTTCCTTCCCATTGAAGTAAAGTCACCTTGATAGTAATGTTGGAAACTGCAAGGAAGACGAGAGACAAAGGGAAGAGAGGAGAGAAGAGAGATATGAGACACCAGAAGTGAAACCCCAAAAGTTTGTCAATTGAGCACACATGATAGGAATATATAGAGGGGACCTGGGGCACTAAATATAGACAAACTATATATAGCTAACACCGGGCACTCCCATTTCTCCGTCCGGTACCCGATTTGAAGTCTGAAAAATCCTAGCAATCCATCTTGAAGTCCTCCACTGCCAAGAGAATCCCAGGGTCTCATCTAACAGGCCAAAAAATTATGAAAATTCACCAACTGTCGTCTAGTGGGTCTTTTAAGTACTTTTGGGCATTGCCGCTTAAAATCCTACTAATTGCAACCGCCTCCTTGACGAAGCCTATTTTTCCCTTGAAATTTATAATTTTTTGCTATTTTTAAGCACTTCTCCGAATCAAAAATCATCTGTCAGCTTTAGAATATAAATCCCTTGTAGACTAAAAATGTGCATCAAATAATGGCTTCTACTATATTGCCTAGACTGCCAATCTGATACTTCTATTGGCTCCAAAACAGGGGTAAAATACTAGGATACCTGGTTAGAATTCTCCCAGATCGCTCCTTCTTCTTCTTCTAGTTTGGAGTGTTGTTTTGTGTCTGTAAACTGTGACACGATTTTGCCAATCTTTCTTTTTGCATAAAATTTTCAAAAAATGACTGAAAGTTACTTGCTTTTTCTACATGTCATCCTATTCTAGAAGTTTTCTATAGCTTTCAAATATTTACAAGAAATAATATCCAAAATATCATAAACAGGCTAAACTTGTCCAAAAATCTAAGTATTTTTAAACCATTCACACTATCGAGACTAACACTAATGACTAATATGGCATTAGAATTTTTCACATTATGTCTGTAAAAGTAGCACGACAACGTTATTGCAGAACATGGATGCTGGTCTTTTCTTCCTTCTACTATAGTGGATTCCACAAAGACTTCCTAATACAACAGTCCCTTTATTCCCTTCAATGGTTTTACTAGAAAATCGAGCAAAAAAACTTGAAAATAATCTATTATCTCTTCCTGCCACCATTGTTTCTTCACCTTCACCTCTATTAACAAAATTTGATGCACCATTGTAGCTACTAATATCATGAGGTAGCTGTTCTTGTAGAGTTAGAGGTCGAAGACGTATGTCCCAAGTGTGGCACCTCAAGAGACCTATTGAATGCTCATTAGAGACATAGATTCCCTAAGGTGCTTTTAGAGTAGGATTGACCCTCCTCAGCATTCCAAGGACGAAACATGTAGTCTTGCCGGACCCATTATGACCCTGTGTAATAAGATGGTGGTATGGTGGAGTGAGGATCATAGGAAGAGTAAGTGATTGGATTCTACTAGGTCTCACAAAGTTCATATTAGAGTAGAGCACGTGCAACAGCTCACGTGATAGATTCAGATCCTCGAATGTATTCATAGAAGCATAAATTGTATTTTTGTTTATCATGACCTGACACGTATTAGTGACCAATGAGAAACCTAACTTAGCTGGGATAAGGGACAAGAATCTCAGCTTGGATGTGGACTCATCATCTTCTAGCCCCTTTTCATAGTCATCTTCTCGTAGTGTGGACTCCAAAGGCTCTTCTATTTCTTTCTCTCCCTCTCTGTTGGTCGAGCTCGAAGGCCTTTGTGCTTTTGTGTCCATACTATTGCTGCTCGAAGAAGGCAATCTAAATTGTTGAAAAATTTATGACCAAAAGATTTTTTTTCACCCATCCCCAATTTGAAGTAAGTAGGATAAATTGTGGCAAAAACGTTCTAAGCAAAAGCTTTTTCTCGCACATGCCTAACCCATCCTATTATTTGCTAGATGTCTTACCTTCCTTTGGAATCCCCCTTGAACAAAAGCAAGTTGGACTACTTTAGAAGCAAGTGCATGCTTCTACATCTTTTCTTGCGCAACTTGCACAAAGTGCCCCCATGGATGCTCCTAGAAGCTATAGAGCTCATCTTGAGATTGAATTACATAATGTGTGCCAAAAAATATTTCAAGTTGTGGCTCACACGAACATATCGGTAAATTAAAACCAATGATTAAGAAGTGTACAGCTACCTTATATTAACACTTTGTGTAACGTCCTTTCTTTTGTGTAGCCATTACAATACATGAAAATAACAACCACTATAGGCAAGGACTTAGCAACCATGGCTTGCATCGAGGCATGCTTATGACACTAGTTAGGTAGACAATGTAGCAAGCCAAGAGAGTCTCCAAGATTGATGAATTTCAACCATAGGGCTTATAAGTGGAGCTTACTACTTGGAGGGCCATACCATTGATGGAGGAAAAAATCAAAGAGATTAGATAACTGCCAATTTAGGAGGGATCAAATCAATGAGGAGAGGGGGTGTAGTGTGGAGGACAAAGGAGAGGTCAATGTTGAGGTTCAAGGCTACTAAAGATTGTAAATATGCCGAGGGCAAATAGGCTCATTTATATTATTTATATTTTACCTTGTGTTGATACCAACTAAGTGCATGATCTTGTGAGATTGTAAGACCACACTATCTTCCTCAAGAGAAGAGCTTATTAACTAGGGAAGATAATTATGGAGTATGTCTTAATCCAAGTAAGCATGAACAATGCCCTTTCCAATAAATTTTTATTTGACACATTGTGGAACCTCCTTTTTAGAGGGTATTTGACCATCAGAAACATGAAAAACAATAGCCATACACATAAATTCTCTATTTGATAGAATGCTTTCGGCTGCTCCAAAGTAGATACATTTGTTATTAATGAAAATTTTAAATTGGCCTATTAATTCTCAGAAGGATATAAAATTTTGGAAATCTTGTACAATTACAAGAAATTAGCAAGGTACCTTTGTATCTAATTTTTTCATGGTACCCCTTAACACCTGTGCATTGAAACTAACCCATTTGGCTTGGTTTTATGACATCTATCACATTTTCTATTATAAGACTTTTAACCTCAACTATGCTTTATCATACCTAAGATGGGCAATGTGTCCTTAAATGCCAACATGATTCGGGATAATCATAGTAAGTGCAACAAACTTATGTATGTGAGAAAATGAAAAAACCCTAACCTTGCCCAGATATAATGCAACATCAATCTCTATAAAATTTATATGTTTCTTTGGAGGTTAGTTACATTGAAGTTTTCCATAGAGGTAGACAAGTATGTGGATGCTTATTTTAGGATATTACCCTTATGGAAAAAAGGATCCTTTTCATCTCTTTTAGCAATGCACATGCACTAGAAATGTGTGGAAGAAGATGCACCAATGGCACATACAATAGGTTCCTAATTTCCATAAATATTGAGCTAGGTCACACCGTGCTCAATATTAAGTTGTAATCAATATAGTTAACTTAATAGGGCTTGGTGTACCACCAAATAATCTTTAGAGGAGTAAGTAGAAGAGTTTTGCCAAATTTCGTAAAAGGGGATGAGAAGAAATGTCGTATTATTAAGTGACCACTTAATTTAAGCCTAATTTGTTTGGTGACCACTTTCCACAAATTATATATTGGTATGGATATTTGTAACTCCCATTAAGTATATATTATTGATATCGATATTTGTGATTCCCCAGTCTCTAAAATGGGGGGAATTGAATTTCCTATTTGTGTAGCTTATAATTTCCTACTATACTAGGTGGGAAATGTGATTCCCCAGTTATATAACCTATAAATCCCTAGTTTAAGATGTGGGAAATAAAATTTATTGGTTATATATAAGGAAATCATATGTGCATGCCTAGGATTCCCTACCATGAGATGTGGGGAATGTAAATCCCTAGTTATATTTAGGAAATCCATATATTCATGCCTAGGAAAAATTAGAGAAATTCGTACAATTTCATAGGTTTTTCTATGTAGGAATTGTTCAAAATCTCCTTGAGAGTGCCTCAAATGTCCTTGGCAAAGTTAAGGATATGATCAAGTACTATACTAATATGATTAACAAACAATATAGACAAATAGCTGATGATGTCAATTTCCTTAAGAAATAGCAAAATTTGATAGGCAGTCAACACCCAAAAGAGGTACCCCCTCAATATTCAATTGTACGTGGTGTGGCAGTCAACATTTTCCTAGGAAATTTCCAAATGCTAAATGTGACATATGCAAAAATTCCATCCACCAAGCTACTACCTGTAGGAGTAAGATTAGCTCTCTCTAGCAAGGGAGTGAACAAATAGATCTCGTTCATCATCGAGAGCAAGGAGATAATCTCTAGCAAGATGAGGGATCGAAACAAATACTACAAAGAGGGAAAGCTATGGTAGAGGAGCTGCCTAGTGGCATTGAAGTTAGTCTTATAGAAGGTGTTTGTGTCAATCGCACTAAAGCTTCTAATCTACAAGTCATTAAAAGAGGTCAAACGGATAAAGAAGCTGACAAAGAAAAGTTAAAACCTTTCCAGGGAAACCTTGAGCAAGATGATAAGGGGACGCAAGTCCTTAATCCTGATATGGAAGGAGGACCTCTAAAATCTGTAGATGGTAAAGCTGATCCCAAGAAGGATAAGGAAAAAGCCAAGAAAGAGGCATCAAAGCTAGTTCAAAGACCAAAGGAGAGAATGGTTTGACGATAAAAGAGAGCTCTTGCTAGAGATCATGAGTTCAAATTAGAGAGTTCTCTTTGCAAAGTTGAGCCAGATGTAAACATCCTGTAGTTGATTCAGTTTTCTCCATGAGTGTAAAGAATTTAAGAAGATTCTTTGCATGGGGTATATCACTAAGCCCTTGGGAAATAGCATGAGTAGAAGACATTGGTTTGAACATGCTCAAAAGCATTGCCCAAGGGTAACAACATATGTTGATGGGATATTAGTGGATCATGCTATTGTAGACATGGGATCTTCTATCAACATTATGAGTTCAGAATTCGTGGAGAGGCTAGCATTAGAAATTAAAAAATATGCCTCCACGTTTCTCTGAATGGCTAATGACAGTTTAAGATAACGTGAAGGTTGCATTCTGGACTTTAGGGTCATTAAGTTTACCGATTGACCTAGCTATCAAGTATTGCTAGTAGGCAGACAACCTATCATGTTGATATACCCTAGTTAGTTGATCTTTGGTAGAGGTGTTAGAAGTGTAGTAGTAGATGCCTCCCACCTTGAATCTCCTCAAAGTGAGAGAGTTCCTTTATCCTTGTCAAAGTGAGAGACATCATGTCAAGTGACAAATCAAATGAGGGGTCCACTACATAGAATATCTATTAAGTAACCTTGAATGAGCCAATAGAAGCTCAGGAGAGGATAAGAGATGTAGATGTAATTGAGTTAGACCTTGGCACACGAAATGATTCAAGGCCAATCAAATTAGGATCCATGCTCAGTTTGGAAGAAAGGAAGGACTATGTGTCCTTGCTTTAGGAATTTCAAAATATCTTTTCTTGGAGTTATGATGAGCTGAGAGGCATTCCTCCCTACCTAGTTATTCATACTATCCCCTTAAAGGAAGATAGCCGCCTTGAGTGTCAAAAAGTGAAGCGTATGCCTTTTGAAATAAGGGATGGGCTATTTGAGGAATTAACAAAACTATGAAAATCTAGCCTAATATTTCCAATTCAACACATGGATTGGTGTTTACCAGTTGTTATTAGAAAGAAGAAGAAAAATCAGATCGGCAAATGGTTAAGAATTACTATATGTTATCATTCATTGATCAGATTTTAGATCAATTAGCGGGTAGGAAAATTTATTCATTTATGGATTGTTTTGCTGGATACAAGCAAATGGCTATTGTTGAGAAAGACAAGATAAAAATGATGTTTATCATTGTCTTTGGTACCTTCTGCATCACGTGATGGCCTTTGTTTTAAAAGTCTTTATAGATGATCTAGGAGTAGCCATCATCACAAGGAAAAGGCAACTTATAATTCTAAGGAAATGTTTTGAGCATTCTAGATAGTTTGGCATTTCTCTTAATCCATGGAAGTGTGTCTTTGGGGTGCCCTATAGATTGCTACTAGGCCATGTGGTTAGTTGAGCTCGTGTTGTGATTAACCCAAAAAAGATAAAGGTTACAGTTGCTATGAGACAACCATGTACTCCAAAAGAGGTATACAACTTTCTATCATCAGTGGGATACTATCAAAGATTTATCAATGTACCATTGAGTGGCAGAAAGAGTGACTTTGACAATTTTGTTATCTTTTATCTATTTATTTGAGTTGAATGAAGCTTGTCAAGTATCCTTCGAGGATATGAAGCATGAACTAGCAAAAGCACCAATCCTAAAAGCACCCAGAAGAGGTGAGATTTTCCATATCTATTTTGGAAACAACAATACATAGTATTAGCTGCTATTTAGCCCATATTTGGAAAGAGGAATGGTATCATCCAATAGCCTTTGCTAGCAATAAGTTGGAGATGTTTGAAGTCAATTATACATACATGGAGAAATTGTGCCTTGACATGGTCATTATGATGAAGGAATGCATGCATTACATTTTCTATAAGGTCGTCATATTTTTTATGAATGTGGAAGGACTTAGACTATTGATGAACATTGCAGTCGTCTGACCATTTAGCAAAGTGGTTAATCACTTAGCAAGAGTTTGACTAGGAGATTAGGAGTAACCACTGAGGCTACAGGGCATTGTAGAATGTCTTGTGGATTTTGAGAAGCCAAAGGAAATTTTGATCGAAGAAAGTGACATTGAAGGTTTATTTAAAATCGATACAACTTCCATCCAAGAGCCAAGGAATCTTCGGCTCAATCTTGCTATGGATGGTGTGAACCCATTTTTTCTCTACTCAACTTCTTACAATGTGTGACTTATAGTCCTTGTTAACTACAACATCCTCCCATGGCTTTCTATAAAGAAATGACACCTGATTCTTAGCTTGCTCGTATTGGACCCATTTACAGATCTCAACCACTTGTTGGATCCCATGCATATTTTTAAGAGTATGGGAAACTTACTATGGGACCACATCACATGAAAGAGAGACACTGCAAGGGCACAAATGGATTTGAAGAAGGTAGGCAAGATGGAGGCATTTTCACCACAGTCGAGTGCTAATGGTCACTTGCAACTACCTGGTTCTCCTTGGGTTTTGTCCACTAAAGTAGAGTGCATTGTGAAGGAAATTATTACGTCTATCCCCACACTCTGACGTGTATGATGCGTACTCTCAGATCCACTTTTTCTAAAGACAACCAACTATCAGGGCTGAAATCCCATGATTGGCATAAGATATGTCAAGTCTGTACTACGAATGGATTGTAAGTGGCATGCGTATATTGCTATTTAGAGTGTAGTCAGTGTTTGTAATGCTTCTTCATTTGTGGAAATCGTGATCGCAAGATGCCTTACTCCAGAAATATGCGAGGCATTTAAAGATTGTCAAATTTAGTGCAATGGATCTCACAGAAGAAGATGAAGATATCCTCTATTGAATTCACAAGGCAGGGAGCAGTGGAGACGGTTTGTCTCTTGAGAAGTACCTACTCACCAGCATGCTTATGATAAAAACCCACCTCCTAGTGCATCTTGTAGATGGAGTGGATATTATGGGACTTGTCTATCAAGATTGTGGGAGAGAAGGAAGGAGTCTCACTTGTAGCTTTCTCACTTGCACAATGGGAGAATACACACACAGGTGGAGGCTGAAAACAGTTTTCCTCTTCTTAGTTGTGTAAGACAAAAGAACTCTAGTACACAGAAATAGAAGAACCCTATATATGGGTCTCAAACCAAACTCAACTAACTAAGGTGGCATACTAACTGAGCCACGAACTAGAGTAGATAAGGATAGCTATCATCTAGCTATTATTCATGGGCGGTGTACCAATCGCATCTGCAGCTAACAAGTCGGTGACATAAATGCACAACGGTCACCTTGGCATATCACGAGTGGAGCTCGATATCTCAACACTCCCCCTCGAGCTCAATCCCAATTCCTGCATATCAAGCAGGTCTCTGAACTTGCGTAGCTTCTCTGCACCCAATGCCTTCGTAAATATGTCAACTACCTAATCCTCTGTGCTGACATAAACTAAATCAATAAGACCTAGTAAAACCCTCTCCCGCATATAGTGATAATGCACCTCAATGTGCTTTGTTCTAGCATGATAGACTGGGTTATTTGCCAAGTGTATACTACTCATGTTGTCACAATAAATGACAACTGGCCCATCTGTAGGTTGATGCATATCATAAAGTAGCTTATGCAACCAAGCTACCTCACATGCAACCATTGTTGCACCCCTGTACTCAGCCTCTGTGCTCGACAAGGCAACTGTAGGCTGTTTCTTACTGCTCCAAGTGACTACAGCACTCCCAAAAGAGAACACATATCCACTGGTAGATCGTCTATCAGAAATACTACCAGCCCAATCAGCATCAGTGTATCCATGCAATTGTATCTGAATCCCAGTCTCATAAAATAGTCCATACTACAATGTGGACTTCACATCCCTGAGTATGCATCTAGCCGCATCCAAATCCGGTTTCCTTGGAGCCTGCATAAACTTACTTACCAATCCAACAACATAGCTCAAATCTAGCCTGGTAATAGTCATATAAATCAAACTTCCTACTATGCGTCTGTACATAGTAGGGTCTTCCAAAAGCTCACCTGCATCTGCGCTCAACTTCACATTTTGCTCCAAAGGAACTGAAATAGGCTTACAGCCTGTCATCCCATATTTGGACAGCATGTCCAATCCATAGTGTCTCTGCAAGAGCCGTATCCCACTTGTTGATCTACTCACCTCAATGCCCAAGAAATAACGCAGCTCTCCCAAATCCTTCATCTCAAACTTCTGCTTCAATAGCATTTTCACATGAAGGATATCTTCATCACTATCACCTGTTATAATCAAATCATCAACATAAATGACAAGTAGCATAATACATTTCTTTGTTTTTCTCACATAAAGTGAGAAATCTGCCTTGGAAATCTGAAAGCCAATAGTGACAAGATAGTGTCCTATCTTGTTAGACCATGCTCTAGGTGCTTGCTTCAAGCCATACAAGGCTTTCTTCAACCTGCAAACAAACTCAGGATGAACAGCATGCATATAACGTGGTGGCTGCTCCATATAGACCTCTTCTTGCAAATCACCATGCAAGAAGGCATTCTTTACATCCATCTGATGTAAAGACCATCCCTTTGATGTAGCCATAGCAATAACTGCTCTTACGGTTGCCATCCTTGCAACCGGACAGAATGTTTCTTCATAATCAAGGGCATATGTTTGTGCATACCCCTTGACTACTAATCTTTCCTTGTATCTATTCACAAAACCGCTTGCATTGTGTTTCACCTTATAAACCCACTTACAACCAATTGCATTCTTATATTTAGGCAAAGGTACCAATTCCCATGTAGCATTTGCTTCCAAGGCATCCATTTCTTCATCCATGGCTTTCTCCCATTTTTCTTTTCCCATGGCTTGCTCAAAAGAAGCGGGTTCTAGTTTGTTTATCACTTTGACCATATAGGCATAGTGAATGGCTGTAAATCCATCATATTTCAACCTATCCACAGGATACCTAGCTTTGGTAGACCTGGGCAAAGTAGGTTCACTCCCAGGTGCTCTCAAAACATCCTTGGTCTTCCTTACTCCATGTGTAACAATAGAAGGAATACCCAACTCATCATCAATGCTCTGTTCTGAGCCACTGGATTCACCATCCACATAAGAGTGACATACATTCACATTAAACATGGGCTGATCTACCTTTTCTTTTCCTTTTCGTGAAACCTGCATACCACTATCTGCATTGTTTTGAGGAGATTCTCCTGATCTCAATCTTCCTGTCCATGGCGAAGAATGTGAACCACTATTAGAGGACACTCCAGGTCCACTAATATTTTGTGACTACTACTGTGAATTCTATGTAGCATTACCATTTTGTGCATCTACATCATCAATCACATTTACTAGTTTATACCAGCTACTCAGCTCATAAAAAACAACATCTTTGCTCACCCAAACTTACGAGTAGAAGGGTTATAGCATCTATACCCTTTCTGATGTGCTGAGAGAGTAACCAATAAAGATGCACTTCTCAGCTTTTGGATCCAACTTGGATCTCAACTCATCTGGCACATGAACATAGGCAATGCAACCAAAAATCTTCAAATGAGAAATATATGGTTTCCTACCAGTATACCTCTCCTGTGGAGTCATCCCATGTATTGCTATAGTGGGAGTCTTGTTCATTATGTAGACTGTTATAGCAACTGCTTCAGCCCAGTAAAAATCTGGCAAGTCTTTTTCATTGAGCATGGCACAAGATACCTCTCCAATATGCCTATTTTTCCTTTCTGCAATTCCATTTTGTTGTGGGGTATGACTGTATGAATATTGCTGCTTTATGCCATGCTCCTGCAGGAACCTTGCAAACTCATTTGAGAGGTACTCTCTCCCTCCATCTGACCTTAGGCATTTTATTTGCAGGCTTATTTCTTTTTCAACCATAGCTTTAAGAGTTTTGAAATGCCCAAACACTTCACTTTTCTTTTTCATAAAATACACCCAATTTTTTTTGCTAAAGTCATCAATAAAAGTGACAAAATAATGACAGCCTCCAATAGATGTAGCTTAGATAGTCCACACATCAGAGTGGATTAATTCCAATGGCTTCTTACTCTCTTGAACATGTCTAAGAAATGGTTTCCTTCCCTGTTTTCCAAATTGACAGGCTTCACATATCTTATGCATTTCTGCAACCTTGAATTTAGGCAATCATGCAACAATATTTTAGGCTTGCATTGATTTAAGTCGCTGTACATTAATATGACCAATGCGTTTATGCCAGATATCAATATCTGCAACTACACCGGTCCCATGTGCAAACATTGATGCACTCAATTCAGGCATATCTACATCCAACGTAAACATTCTGCCCTTCTTCTTTTCATTTGCTATCAAGTGACCTTTATTTTTCATATCGTCAACAAAGCATCCATGAGAATTAAATATGACATGCAAGCCCTGCTCAACCATTTGACCAAAAGGAACCAAGTTCTGGGTGATATTCGGGACATGAAATACATCTGACAGGTATTTCTTTTTCCCATCCTGCATAGACAAAGGAATATTTCCAATCTGCACAATAGGATGTGTAGTATCATCATTAGTCTCCACAAATCCTGGTTTTTCCATTTTCCTTGCATCCTGCATCCATTCTGCATTACCTGTCATGTGGTTTGATGCACCTCAGTCAACATAGTACACATCGTTGCTTTATTTTGCACTTGTCACAGAATTGGTCATGTGCTGCACCATAAACAAGTGCTCATTTCTATCATCACCCTGTCTACTAGAAGATGCATAATTTCCTTGTTGCAATTTTCCATTCATGACGTCATTCTACTTTTTATAGTAGTCTTTAGCCATATGACCCATTTTACCAGAGTAGTAGCATTCAACATTGTTGTTTGCATTTTGGCCTCTTTGCCATCCACCACGACCTCTTTGGCTCCCTCTGCCTCTAGAGTTACCACTGTTGAGATATCGAGCTCCACTCGTGATATGCCAGGGTGACCATTGTGCATTTATGTCACCGACTTGTCAGTTGCAAATGCGGTTGGTACACCGCCCATGAATAATAGCTACATGACAGCTATCCTTATCTACTCTAGTTCGTGGCTCACTTAGTATGCCACCTTAGTTAGTTGAGTTTGGTTTAAGACCCATATATAGGGTTCTTCTATTTCTTTGTGCTTGACTTTTTTTTGGCTTACACAACTAAGAAGAGGAAAACTGTTTTTCAGTCTCCACCTTTGTTTGTATTCCCCCATTGTGCAAGCAAGAAAGCTACAAGTGAGACTCCTTCCTTCTCTCCCACAATCTTGACATGGTATCAGAGCCTTGTTTGTGGTAAGGAGCTCAAGAAACCAAGCCAAGCTCGCGGTGTTCTAGTAAGAGGAGCAGTGTTGCTTTCATTTTCTGTTTTGGAAGCAGATCTCTGCAGGTAGCACAACCGGAAATTGCAAGAGTGCATTATCTCAGGTTGAGATGCCCTTCGCGGTGAAGCAAGAGGGCAATATATGTTACGGGCGAGGGCTTTATCCCTCGGTGACCCTGTTTTTTTGATTTGAGGCCATTTCGGGGCCTGTTTTGGAGGCGGAAGTTTTCTGCATGCACTCAGGAAAAGGCCCAGTTTTATGCTGTGTAGTCACTGTTCTACAAGTCGGTGAAAAGTTACTGTAGAAATTGCATCGTATGCCTGTGTGCAGAGACATTGGGAGTTACAGAATCATCCTTGTTGCCTATTGATGCAAA